>NC_058131.1:596931397-596950418 GCF_016433145.1 Gracilinanus agilis
CTTTGTTTCTTTTTTCTCTTGATTTTATGGCTGTTATTTTCTAATGTAATCATAGTATGTATTATTCTTATTCTATTTTCTTCCCTTTTCTTCTCTTCATATATTTCCCTTATTTTCTATTTCCAAATTTGTCAATTCTACTAATAGTGCAATCCATTACATTCAAATATCACAATCTATTTAGTAATTTCTCTTGATCATTGCATTTGTATTATTTCCAGTTATTTTTTCATGGAACACAAAGGTTCCAATTAATGTTTTCATAAACATATCACATTTCACCCTCTCAATAATGCTTTTAAAGCCTAATCCTTATGATAGGATCCCTAGGCCATAGAGCATGAAAAGCTTTACGTGTCTTAATGTGTATTTCCTTTTTTTCTAAAAAAATCAAACAATTCACAGCTGCTCTAGCAATGTAATTTTAGATCTATCTCTCTATGTTTTTATCAGCATTTAATTTGATCAATTTAACTTGTCTGGTCCTGTTAGCATATATTGCCAGTACTATTTTTACCTAGATGGGTCCTTAGAGGGCAGACACTATCTGTTGCCAGAACCATACTCTTTTCAAAACCAAGTCTTTCTAGCTTGGTTATACCTAGGAGAGTTTTGGTTCCAATGCTACAACCCCTCAGGAATTCAGGATTACCTCTTTTGGATGATGATTATTTAAGTAAAACTTTTACATAATATTTAGGCTCTCTAAACCATTGTTGTCCATCAGAAACTGTTTAGATTATGTTTTTGCTAAGCTCAAATCTACTACTAACCTAATGCATGTGTGTGGGTATTCTAGATGTCTATCATGATTAATTTATCTATTCTTCTTAACTTCTTTATAATTTATTTTTTTGTTTAAGTTTATCTAGTTCTAAGAGGGGGAAGTTAAAGGTATGAGGGCAGGCTTTTCTTATAAACATTCAAATATGTATCTAAATAAAAGAGACCCATTGGAGGAATCCAGCAAAATTTCTTGAGAATCTCTGCTCTAAATCTTCTGATATTGCATGAACAACTGAAACCTCACTCTCACTGATTTGATAAATGACTGGTCCACCTCAATTTTTGGCCATACATTTCCTGATCATATCTTTATGTTACTTCTGTATAATTATTCTTAAGCAAAATGCTATAGTATTTTAATACCACCAGAATCTTCTCCATTATTCTTTACTTGTCTTGCAACCTTAAATTCAGAGACTGGTATTTTTAAATTTGTAGTTATGTAGCATCACCACAAACATACTGATGTTAGAAGAAGTGGCCCTTTGGCTCATGAAAAAGATTGGAGTAATTAAAAGAACTACCTACATTCCCAAAAATAATCTGATTTGCCTTAGCTCTTGTACTTGTTTTTTTTTTTTTATCTCAGTTCATTCATAGTACCTGCCCACAAAATCTATTAATAGCTCAGCAATTTGGGCTGTCCTAACTGCATCTATCAGTACAGAGTTGAACTTCTTAACCTAGGTCTGCCATTCATGGACAAATTTCAGGGGCAGGTCATTTAACTTCTGTCTACCTGTTTCCTCAACTGAAAAATAGAGATGATAATAGCATCTAACTTCTGGGGTTATAAGGATAATATAAGATTATATTTGTAAAACATATTCTAATGCCTGACATATAGTAGATATTTAATAAATAATTGTTTCCTTACTTCCTCTGTTATAAAACGTCCCCAAAATTTAATGTAGTTTTAAACTCTTAAAGCTTAGAGATATAATAAAACTTTGGGGCACTTTTTCGTGGAATTTTATATGATTTTTAACACAATCATTAAAGAGCTTTTGTTGGAAAACTACCTTTAATGTAGCATGTTTTTTTTTACTGAAATAACTTCTTTTTCATAAATAAAACAAAAATATTTCAAAAATGATCACATTAAGATCTTGTATTTTATGTAACTTTCAGCTGATATTATGACAGTAAAGAATTAGTTTATTGTAGAATTTCATTTCTGAAAGTCTGCCTGTTACCATCTCATATATTTAATAAAGATGACTTTGATAACTATATGGCTTTTTCTCATAAAGCTTTTGGAGAAAAGGAAAAGTAGGCATATGAGCAACATCCTATATATGATTTTATTTATTACCTTTTTCAGTAATAATAAGGTTCAGGACACTTTTCCTGGTTACTATTCCTTAATGGGGAAGGAATAGCACAATCAAGAACTAAAGGCTTGACTTCCTTCTTAACAAATGCAGTTATTCAAAGGCCATCAGAAAGACCAATAATAAACAGATATAGAGATGACAGTGATTAGAGCATTTTAGACCATTATACAAGAATAAATGAACTATCCAACTGGAAGCAAGATATTTAAATTCAAAGGAAAGAAAGTCCCTAATTTCAGCCTTAAAGAATTTCATCAAAGTCTCTAAATAGCAAGCTAGGGGAATGCCCAAGACACTGGCCCCTCTATATTTTGACTTTTTTCACAAATTATTTCTCTCTTTCTGGGTACCTAATTTTAAAGAGAGCATAGTACTATATCTATCATCTCAATACTGAAAATCAGAAAATCTTCTCTTCCAAATTCTTATCAATTCCTTTCCTTAAAAAGCAATGGAGAATCAAGTGTCATTACTTTGCTCAAGAGAAGAGTGTTTTGCAAATGCCAAGGCTTGAACCGTGGATTACACATATAACAAGTGAAAAACAACGTATTTGTCAATGTACATCATAATTTGAAAACAGAGCATGGACAATTACAGAGATATTTTTTAAAATTCCTTTAGAATATACTACAATCTATGAGCCTAGAAGGAACTTAAGAATTCTTATGGATAGACGTGAGTAGTGAAGACATGTAGATTTTGATTGGGAAAGGATAAAGAGATATAAATGATAGTTTTAAAGGAAGGTAGGCATCAGGAAATTTTAAAAGTAGGATTATAGGAAATTGTTTTTTCTAATTATTTAGTATATTACTTTCAGAACTCTTAACACTCAATGCTTCAGTTTCTTCCACATTGTGTTGTCTCCTTCCTGCACTTGTTCTAAGAATATTATTTCTAGTTCAGGATAGTTTTTTTAAGAGTATTGTGAATCCCTTTTGTAGTCTGATTAGGTCTATGGACCACTTCTTAGAATAATGTTATTAAATGCATAAAATAAAATCACAAAAGAGAAATCACAAAAGAAAACCAAATTATTGAAATATATTTATCAAACTTTTTTTTAAGTTCATGAAATCTAGGCTAAGAACCTCTAATATAGTTCATTTCTGTTTTCTATCTTGGTTTTCTTTTGTTCCTTTTATCTTTCTATTATGATGACAATCTCTGGAGACCATATCTTAATTTATAATTAGTTATTAAATAATTAAAAGTGAATTAGAGAAATAAAAGAAAAAATTAGAGGAAAAAAATTAAATAATTAAAAGTGAATTAGAGAAAAAAAAGCCACATGTGGCTACCATCTTTCTCAGCTGCCTTCTCTCATTAGCCAGCCACATCCATCCCTGAGCCAGACTGCATACCTCCTCCATCCAGAATTCCTAGGGAAAAAGAGTGACTTCCTTCCTCTACCCCAATTTAAACTCTTTTCCAAGGCTCTGATTGGAGAACTACAACTTCAGTCTGGACAAGAAGACTTCTGGATGCCAGAAGTCTTACCAGTTCTTGCCAATTGCATTCTACTGGACATTTAGATTGATTGCACATTGGACATGTCCACTTTTCTCCACCTGGCTCTGCTTTATCTTACTTTGTAGCTTTACTATCCAAGAAGCTTGTTTATAAATAAACAAAGAGCTTGTTTCCATCCTACTTTAACTAGGGGGAAAGAAGCACATTGCAGTTTCAATCTTAAGATTAGAAATTTTCCTTTTAAAATCCAAAGTTTGTCTTGGGGTAACAAAAAGGGGTACAGATTCATATTGGATTTTCATACCTCTTTATGTAATGTATTAGGAGCTGTGACTGTGGGCTTCAAATGTAGGCTGCTTCATTGTAACTGAAAGGGAAAATAATTTTTGTAGATATCTAGTTTCTAATCCTTTCTAATTTTTGTCTCTCACCCTTAATTTTCATTTGCAAGATTTTCTTGGTGTAGGGTCAATTGATTGATTATTGATATGTGTGTATGTATATATATATATATATATATTTAAATATATGTGACTATATCTTCATCTATAAATAGTTATATCTTTACCAGTTCTTGCCAATTGCATTCTACCCCTGGCTGTGACTTCTGTATTTTATTGTGGTCCACAAATTAAAGTTCAATATGAATGAAGCTAACAAGCATTTATTAGGCATTTACAATATTACAGGCCTAATTTTTTAGCTATCTGTATACTTGTAATATTTGGGGCAGCTAGGTAGCACAATGGATAGAATGCTGGGCCTGAAGTAAGGAAAACTCATCTTCCTGAGTTCAAATATGACATTAGACACTTCCTATTCATGTGACCCTGGGCAAGTCATTTAACGTTGTTTGCCTCAGTCCCTCATCTGTAAAATGAGCTGGAGAAGGAAATGACAAATCACTTAATAATCTTTTCCAAGAAAACCTGAAATGGGGCCACAAAGGTCAGATATAACTGAAAAGACTGACCTACAACTTATTCTTCAAGTCTATGATACTTTTCTTTTTTCACGTATTATTTCAATGCTTCTTTTTAACTTCCTATTACTTTTATATACAAGACTCTTCTCTTTATTTTTTTCTTCTTCTGCCTCTAATCTCTCTTTGGCGTTCTTTTTCTTATTTCATGTCAAATATGTCTTCTCATTTTGTAGTTCTACCAGTGACATATCTCTAACATTTAACCCTATATTTCCAAGTGGCTTTTTTACATTTCTATGTGGATATAACCTCAATATAAACTCAAAATATCCATAATTTACCTTTTCATATCCCCTCTAAAATCTGCTTCACCTTTTAGCTTTGCAATTTTTATTGATAGCATTACCATTCTTCTCATCACTCAGAATAAAAATCTTGCAATTGTTCTTTGTCTCTCTCCTTATTTTCACATCCAATCAGTTGCAAATGCTCTTGATTTGTACATCTGCAATATTTTGTAAATCTCTCCCTTCTTGTCCAAGCTGTTATCTACTTCTATCATCTCCATTCAGCCTCTTATCAAGTGACTATTGTAATGCCCTACAAACTAGTTTCTCAAGCTTCACTTTCTTCTCTAATCTTTCACACAGCTACAAATTAACCTTTTCCTTGATTGGTCCTAAGGGTGTTCTCTGTCTCTGATTTTCTCTCTGTCTCTTTTAAAAATTTCTGTACTTGTTACTAACAACAAAATAGAATTTTTCAAAAACTCTCTTTAAATTAATTAACCTTCAAAATCTCGTTCCGCCTTATGATTTCAACCTTATTTCATAGCCTCATAGCCTTTATGCACCAACCAAAATAGGCTTATTTATTGTTTATACAGCTGATCCTGATTTATCTTCCTTCTATATTTTTGTGAACATGTGTGGAATATGCTTTCCCCTCATTTGAACCTATCAATTCAGTTTGAATAGTTCATATCAGTTTCTAATTCTTCCATTAGACATTTGCTGTTCTCCTAAATAATATGTTCTCTCTTTCTTCATATATAATTAGGCAAATGGGGTTAAGTGACTTACTTAGGGTCACACATCTAGGAAGTGGCTGAGGATGGATTTGAACTCAGGTTTTCCTGAGCCTGAGCTTAGCACTCTATTCATATTCTACCTAGCTGCCCCTCTTATATTTATAAAACTACTTTTTTTGGATTGCTGTATTGTTCTTAAATAGGATAGGATAGGATATATTGGCTAGGCTAGGACAGCCTATATCCTAGTTATCGTTACATTCTTTTTATTTACTCCAATTGTATTCAATACTCCTTGAGATAAAAGTTTTGCTCACTTTGATTTCTCCTTTTGTTGAGATATTTATGCAGTTTTATAGAGCTAGGCTGTAATACCACATTTTGCCAGTAGTGACTGAATGCCTATCTATCTTCCTGCTTTAATATTCATATGAGTGGAGCTTCAAGTAATAGAGAAATATCTTCGAGTTTCTGCCTAGAGATGATAAGTTACTTGTCTATGGTGAAACAGCTAATTAATAGGAGGGGCAAATAATTAAATCTGCATTCTAAACCCTGTGTAGTAGGCTAATTAATCTATACTGTTATGAAAAGACTCTCGAATATGTTTTATTTAGAAAACTGTTATATTCATCTTTGGTTCATATTCTTAGAATAAGACAATTTCTGTTCCTTGTCAGAAAGTTCTCTGCCTGAAAGTTCATGTCCTTGTAAATTAGTTTTTAAAAGCTACCCAGGAGCCAGTGGAGAAGAAGAAATCATGGGCATCTGTATGAAGGAGAGTTGTTTACCAACCTGGTGCTTGCTTCTGTTTTCTATAGGGGTAGCAGCTGCTTTTTCAGTAGTCACACCGTCCTGAACATATGGCATTTTGCGATGAGTCAGAAAGGTTTCTATCAATAACCCAAATTGCAGGTAGACCCCTGAGAAAAGAGCCAGACTTCTCTTACAAAAGAACTTCTGCATAAGAATAATATAGCTAAATATTTTCTAATGTCAAAGAGAAAAAGAGAGACAGAGAGAGAGAGGGAGAGAGACAGAGACAGAGATAGAGAAAGAGCTATACTAGATAGAGAGCTGACTTTGGAAGTAGAATGCATCTGGGTTCAAATCTTGACCCTGACACAAATCACTTATTTTTTCTCATTGCTCCCAGGTAACTCTGTAAGACAGTTAATTTGTAAATCAGTTGTCAGGCTGCACTTGGAATTTTCTCACTGGGGAGCTCTGTACTCCAAAGAAATTGCAAGTTCAAACCAAAAAAAAAACCCAAAAAACAAACAAACAAACAAAAAAAAAACAACCGAAAAACAGTGGTAAAGACCTGTTCATTTCTATTCATCTTAAGCAGACTCAATAACCACTGAGAGTGAAATGGCCAGTTTAGGACCTGACTTACAACTGACCAGCTTAGATATTGGCCTCCAACATAAGAAGTGATAATAAGGAATATCATGGTAGGATCATAGAATACTAGAGGTAGAAAGGACTTTGGAGATTGTATAGCCAGCTGTCCTTATTTTTAAATGAGGTAAGTGTGGCATTCTTCCTATCTAGTTTGAATTTAACCAAATGTAATAATAATCATTTTTATATAGTGCTTGCTGTGTAACAAACACTGTGCTAAACATTTTCTGATTATTATGTCATTTGATCCTCACAACAACTCTGGGAACTAGGTGCTACTGTTATTCCCATTTTACAGATGAGTATGTAGTATATAGGGAATAACTACAAAAAGGAGCCATATTTATTGTTTCTCAGCCCAGAGTTCTTTTCACTATTTTATGGAGAGGGGAAATATTATATATATATATATATTTATTTATTTATTCATTCATTCATTCATTCATTTATTTTTTGTTTGTTTGTTTGTTTATTTATTTATTTAAAAAACCTTTCCTTCCATATTAGAATCAGTATTGTGAATTGGTTCCAAGGCAGAAGAGCAATAAGGGTCAGGCAATGGGAGTTAAGTGACTTGCCCAGGGTCACACAGCTATGAAGCTTTATGGCCATATTTAAACTGAGGACCTCTCATCTCTATGGCTGGCTCTTAATCCATTGGGCCATCAAGCTGCCCTTAGATTATATAAAACATTAAAAGAAGGGATGGGTGGACACTATGACAATCTATGGTGATGGTATAACATGTGACTCAAATCATTTAAAATGTGGGCAAAAACCTTTTTTTGGAAGTTAATTTTTTCCTTTATTAATGACAGAATTTCCCCTTATCATTGAAGTGGGCAGGTAGGAGGAGAATTTCAAATGGCTGTAGCAGTTATAACTGATATTTATGTGGTGTTTTAAAATTTGCAAAGCATTATACAGATGTTAGTTCATTTAAGCCTCATGACTACGTAGTAAGGTAAACAGCTCTGGAATTAACATACCTAATTTATAGAAGAAGAAACTAAAACTCAAAGATGCTTAATTGACTTGCCCATGGTCACCCAATAAGTGTTAGAGGCAGGATGCAAGGACAAGCTTTCCTGAACCCAGGCAGCTCTTTATTCATTGTTCCTTTATGAAACTTGACAAGACAAACCACTTCAGTTTGCTTAAGACAGATCTTATCTGGCTGTAGATTTGAGATGGGAAGTTGGGACAAATGTAAGGTTATAACAGAGACATTCTGTACTTCTGACTGCAGCTCTTCTCATCTTCTCCCATACTGTTTTTCCATGGCCAGCTATTCAGTCAAGTCTCTGGAAGACGGAAGCTTACTTTAGTTTTGAGTTGCCAATCATTACTTCTTGCAAGTTTCAATAGATGCCCCCTGAGGTTCCTCCAGTTTCCAGTCAACCAGAATATAAACTGATTATGGAGCATAAAACATGAGAGAATGAAACTGAAACAAGTTCTGAGAACAAATTGTATTTAGAACTAAATGAATAATCCTCCTCACTTCTTGGACAGAATGAAACAAGGCACTTGTCTGGAATAACAACTGTTGCAGGAGAGCTAACATCTGATTGTACTTTTATTACCCAGTGGCCCTGGTTCAACATGAAGAGAGACGAAAGGTGTTTAGTTAGTACAGGGCCACAGGTTGGTTGAAAGCTTCCCAGAACAGATTTATCATTTATAGCCAGAAAGAAAGAGCAGGAGAGGCTTTCTACCCCCTCCCACCCTCCAACATCCTGGCAGATCTTTCTATCAGTCGAGGAGCTGACCCATAGCTGGTGTGGGAGCTTGATATATATTTCTTTTAAATTTCCACAGCACAGCCTCCTAGACAGGCTGAGCTTCCCTTGGGAAATAGGAGGGAATAAAAAAATAACAACAAATAACAAAATATTTTCTTTGGAGAACCACACTCTAGGTCAGTGATTCCCAAAGTGGGTACTACCACCCCCTGGTGGGTGCTGCAGCGATCCAGGAAGGTGATGATGGCCATAGGTGCATTTATCTTTCCTATTAATTGCTATTAAAATTAAAAAAAATTAATTTCCAGGTGGCTAAGTAATATTTTTTCTGGAAAGGGGGTGGTAGACCAAAAAAGTTTGGGAACCACTGCTTTAGGTAAAATGAATCAGATGGGGTCCTTCATGAATGGGCTGTACTTGATCTCCTCTTCCCCTTTCTGAATATAGTCTCAGTACCTTCAACATTTGAGTGTATACCTTTCTTTTTCCCCTTCTTGCTATGGTGCTCAATAGCCACAGATTTCTGAATCTAGATTCTAGCAGGTGCAGGACAGCAGTGCTGAATTGGGACTCAGAGACCAATATTCAAATCTTAGTCTTTCTACTTCTTTCCAGTGTAACCTTGAAGAAGGCACATCATCTCTCTGAGATGCAATCTTTCATCAATTCAATGAAGAATTTGGAGGAGGGGGCCTTTTGACATCCCTTCTTTTTTAAAATCTAAGACCCTAGGTAAAATGTGGGAGTTATGAACTATTTTCTAGTATGTAGCATAAGATGGAAGATTTATATCTCTCATAGGCATGCAAGTGGCTCTGGTTCTCTGTATGCATATATTTGTGCCACACACAGCAAAAAATGTTTCTATCTGGTCTCTGCCTATTTCTCTCTATCTTTATCTATCTATCTATCTATCTATCTATCTATCTATCTATCTATCTATCATCTATCTATCTATCTATCTATCTATCTATCTATCTATCTATCTATCTCTATTTATATTATATCTATGTGCCTATATCTATATACATATACATTCCTATCTCTACCTCTCTCTATCATCTATACCTATATCCACACCTACATCCATACCTATGTCTACAATGCAAATATTATATATATATTTATATACATATATATATGTTTACATACTTAGAGGCACTAGTATTTTTTTATAAACCTTACCTTCTGTCTTAGAAACAATAATAAGTATTGGTTCCAAGGCAGAAAAGTGATGAGCTAAGTAATTGGGGTTAAGTGATTTGGCCAGGGTCATACAGCTAAGAAGTGTCTTGAGCCCAGATTTGAAGCCAGGATCTCATCTCTCCAGGCTTGGCTCTCTACTCATTGAACCACACTAACTGCCCTATGTACTAGTGTGTTTTTTTTTTTATTTCACTTTGACACACCCGACATTTCTCTTTCTCAAAATTATTTTCATAGATATACCCAATCAATAAATCAATCCATTTAACATTTTTTGTCATCTCAATTTCCTCATAGTAAAATGAGAGTATTAGGCTATAAGGTGTCTATAAGATAATATGCCTCCTCTTTATTCTTCATTTCCCTCATTAAAAAATGTCATTGAGAGGATGCCATTTGTCTTATAAACTAATCAAACCTTCATCATAGCCATATCCTACCTTTGAAATGCTTGCTTGAAAGAACAAATTATTGGAGGAGAAATTGAGAATTGTCCAACTAAAACCGAATTCACAGGGGAATTCCTTCTATCTTACTTCCTTATATTCCTAATCTCTTCTTTTTACTAAAAGTAAAAAATCCATCTCAGTCCAACAAAACCTGGAATAGCCTATGAATGCTGTACTTTTAATCACCAATCTGTATGTCTGATAGGGTAATGAAATATGTTTCCCAGGAGTTACTAGACTGCCTTTTTCCTTCCTCAAATGGCAAATAAGCATTGAGTTGCTCCACAGTTTCTGATATGAAGCTCAGATGGAGCCATGAAAAAGCCTATATATTTCACAGGGCAACATATTTGTGGTCCCTGGCAGTAAATTTCTTTCATTCTTTCTCTCTGCTATGGGAACTATTTTGAAAGGTCAATGTGGCATTGTGTAAATTGACCAGAGAGCCAGTAACTGAATGAAATCTTTTGCAGATATGTAGACTGAAGAAGGGTAGATGAGAGGCTGTAGGTGTGGAAGATGGATCTCAATTCCGGGGTGATTAGGATTCTGAAACAGAAATGTATCTTGGACTTTTCAACACATTGTTCCTGTCATAGAGAACAATTTCTGAAAGAATGGTGGCTACCAGATCATTTAAGAGATGGACTTTGTACTACTTCCAAGGGCTTAGCTGCCATCTTGGAATCATAACTTATTACTTCTTCTTTCCCACCCCCAACTCTGAGGTGGCCAGTCTAAGCATTCACATTATTTTTTGTAATGTATCCAGAAATGCTTATAATCACTGTGGGCATCGAGAATTGAACAGTGTACTTCCTGACTGCCCAATATAAAGTATTGTTCTGGATCACCTCTCCTCTGTCCCGCTTAGGTCAAATTATGTTCCTTGGATGGAAATCAAATTATTATTCCACAATACAAAAAAGCCTATAACATTAAAAGAGATTCCTCTCAGTATTTATGTTTTAAGTATGAGGAATCTAACACCCAAAGGAAAACAATGATTATATAACCAGGACTGCAAACCAAACTTCCCGATTCTAAATTCTTTGACATATTTAGGGAGCTATGCCTCTAAAAAACACATCCACTGGGCAAATGCCTTCTACAAAGATTTTGTGACCTTTTCCTAGAAAAAAATCCCTCAGGAATCACAGAATCTGAGCATTGGAAGGGTCCTCAGAGATCACCTAGTCCAGGGTTAGAGAACCTTTTTCAATTTCAAATATTCAGAGGGCAAATTCAGGTTGTTTGTGAGCCCCCAGATTAATGAAGAAAGCTGAGGGAGAAAGTGCTCACTTTGGGCTGCTAGACAAAGGGTGGGGCATGCAATAAATGTTCTCTGATGCTGGGAAGAGGGGGAACATAGCAGTTCCCCTTGTGCCAGCTCTGCACCTCAGCCACAGCTTCACCAGTGCAGATCTAGCCCAGCCTATAAGTAAAAAGAATCCTCACTAAAACATACCTGATAGATGGTCAACAAGCTTCTACCTGAAGATCTGTCATTTGTCAAGGAAGTCTCCTCTACTTTTGGGTAGCCCTGATTGTTAGGAAACTTTTTCCCAAACCAAACCTAAACCTTCTTCTTTGCATCTTTCACCCACTGCTCCTGGTTCTTTCCTCTGGGACCAAACAGAATAAAAGAGATTGGCCTGTTTTCTATGAATCCTTCTAGTCCTTAATCTCACATGTCAAATTTCTCTTCCTTGTGACAGCTCTTAGACCTTATTATATTCCTTACTGTGTTGTACTTATTTATGACCACAGCATATCCCTCCTAGCAGATTATAAATTTGTCAATGATAGAATTGGTTTTTTCCCCATGCCTTTGTCTCCAGGTCCTAGTAGAGCAATGTATACATAGTAGACCTTAATAAATATTAATAATAATAATAAACTTGATAAATAACAAATATTTATTGTATTGAGCTGAACAAACCTGGAAACTTTTGGTATGTAAAAGGAATACAGAGAACACAGTCCCTCCTTTATTTAAAAAAATAAAATGTACTGATCTATTTTCTTTTTGTACTACCTAAACTGATCTATATATCTTGCCCCCTCCTAGAGAACCATCCCATGTAATAAAGAATTTTTTAAGAGAGTAAAAGAAGAATAAGAGATTAAATGTAAACAAACCGATCAATATATACAAAATAATTTGAAAATATGGTGATGTTTGATACCCTCCTGAACCTCCCAACATCTACAATGGAGTTGGATGAAGTATTTTCTTCTCTATTTTCTAGAGAGGTCTTGTTTGTTCTTTGTAAATTTGCAAATTTTTTTGTGATTGTTCTTCATTTATATTTATATTGTTTTAGGCATTCATGTATGTTGTCCTGTAGATTCCTATCACATCAATTTGCATCAATTTATATGTCTTTCCATGCTTCTCTGTATTCACTATATTCATAATTTCTTAGAGCATAGTAATAATATTCCATTACATCTATGCAATACAATTTCTTTAGCCATTTCCTAGTCAATGAACTGCTATCCTTTGCATCATAAAAAAGTGCTACTATAAATATTTCTATATTTTGGAGATTTCCTTTTTGACCAATTCTTTTTCTTCAACCTTTAAATTAATTTTTCATTAATTTTTTTTATCAGTGCATCTAAGGGTGAGGATGTTTTATAGCACAGCTTTTCAAAGCATTTAATCTCTGTCCTTCTCTGCCTCAAAGAAAAGGTAGAGTATCTAGGAAGATTCCTTGATCCAGCATTGAAATATATTGTGTATATGTACAAGAGGTTAAGAGGAGAAAAAATGTGACCCATACCTACATTGCCCTTTTCCTCATTCTTTGACTTAAGTGAGTCATTGACTTCAATCTTTCTGCATTTCCATAGTTCAGTATTAAAAGAGATTCGTGTGAGAAATTTAGGATTAAAAATTTTTCACGCTAAAAGTGAATAACTAGTGTTACCCTTACCAAATAGCTTAATGAGACATTGACTTGTAAGCCTGGAGACCTTGTGTCCTGAAGGATGTAGTAAGAGGACATTCTGACAAGAGTCACTTATAGCCCAAATGACTCTAAGATGCCCTCACAAGTCATAGTGAAACTAACAGTGATCTTCAAACTATAGAACTTGATTATAGTGGTACTTGGCCTTTAGGCCAAACTACTATATCAGGGGTCAGCAATGCATGGCTCTCGAGCCATATCTGGCTCTTTTTAGGGCCAGATATGGCTCTTTCTGCAGGAGCCATAAAGTCAATTTTTTTTCAGGCGCTGTTACAGGAGTGCGCACTGTGAGCACTGTACGGCTCTCACGAAATTACATTTTAAAAAATGTGGCGTTTATGGCTCTCAGGGCCAAAAAGGTTGCCAACCCCTTTACTAGATGGTTCAGGTGGATAGATCTTAGTTCAAGTTATAAAGTTATGAAAAATCACCCCAGCAGTACTTCGTTTACACAATATGGATTCTTTGGGACTCTTTAAGGGCTTTATTAATAACATCTGATGGTTTATTGGTCAGGTGGTGCCCAACTACTGGATCTGACCCAACAAATTATATATTAATGTATTATGGCCTGACCCAGCTGGTAACTGATCACTAATGAGGCAGCTTCTCTATTATTGAGGCAAAATGATGTTTTTGATATTCTTTAAGCTAATTCCTGTATGAAAGCCTATAGGAGAAGTGATCTACTAAGTGGCCAGTAAATATTTCAGGGGGAAATATTTCATAAAAATACTAATTTTCCTAATTTTAAAAGATACTGAACTGTGACCAGAAAGAGAGTTTAAGCATTCACCTCTAGAGTTCAATGTTTACCTAAAATTCAGGATCAGTCATCTGATGAATGGAAATCTATGGAATCTATGGCCAACATACATGAATGCCTAAAAAGCATCAACTATCCTCTCTAAACCTCTGTGCCTATGATCATATGATGAGCTATTGAGTTTTTCTAGGTACCTTGATATTGCAGGATTATTGCTCTTCTGTGACATCTGGTCATTTTTGTGTGAGTTTTTAACTGGTGATGCAAGAATTAAAACTCTTTTTTTTTTATCTGTGTGTTTTACAAATACCCAAGATAGCAATGGCTTCCAATGAACACCATCATTATCTCTTTCAGATATGAAGATAAATTTCTCCAATTTGATTTTGTTCTTCTGTTCAGGTTTGCCTTGCTGATATTTTAGAGATACTTAAATCAACTTCAGTTTCTAAAATAAAGAGGCAGGATTAAATAACCCCTATGTTCTTTTTCAATTCTAAATCTCTGATCTTGCGATCTTTTCCTTAAAATTGGCTTTTTTACAGTTTCAAGAAGTTTCATTTTCCTTCTGCCCTTCTCCTCATTATATTAATGAAATTCACCTAATAGAATCAGATGCCAAAACTGACAAGTGCTCTTTCTGGATCTTAGCTTCACTTCCCCAAGAAGGCATTTTCTCAGTAACACTTAGCAAAATGATATCTATCAAATCACCAGTGCAGTTAGAATTTAATTTGCTCTATCAGTTGCCATTGTCATGCTACTTAACTTAAAAAAAAGCAATTTTCCTTGTGACTTCATAATTTCTTTTACAATTCTTTTTTTTCATTGAATAGATTTAATGAACTGTTGAAAGAAGAAAGTCGCGGTTGGAAGCTTTCTTTTCAAAGTGTCTTGGAAATGGGCACTAAGAGACCTTCTCCTCTATATCTGCCAGCTCCTACCTGTCTTTTTAGTCTTCCTTAATTCTGACTTCTTATATAATGCTTTTCTGAATTATTCTTATTTGTTGTGATTTATCCTTCTACTAAATTCTATAACATTTCTAGGGTATACCACTGATACCTTTTAACTTATCTTATTTAATCACTTAAAATATTTAATCCTGTGTTTTATTTGAATATCAATGGCATATGTTTTATCTCAAAAATTAGATGATAACTTTTTAACAAACAGAAGTCATATTATGCATTTTTCTTCCTATTTAAAATGAAGGGCTGAATGTGAAACTTTCTTTTTAAAAATATTTTATTTTCCCTCAATTACATGTAAAAAAAGTAACATTTAAAAATATTTGACTTCTAAATTCTCTCCTTTCCTCCCATATCCTTCCTTTATTCTTCTCCCTTCCCTGAAATGGTAAACAATCTAATATAAATTTTAAATGTGCCACCATGTAAAACTTTTTTTCATGTAAGTTTCTGGAAGAGATCTCAAGTGAAAAAAGATGGAAGAAAGAATAAGGAATAGGGAAGAAGAAAGAAGAAAAAGAGGGAAGAAGGAAGAAGAGGAAGAGAAAGAAGAAGGAAAGGAAGAAGAATGAGAAGAAGAAAGAAGAAAGAGATAAATATATATTTTGTTCTGTAATGACTCCATCAATTCTTTCTCTGGAGTTAGATGGCATTTTCCATCACGAGTCTTTGGGATTATCTTAGATCTTTATAATTACTGAGAATAACTAGGTCACTTACAATTGTTCATAAAAAATATTGCCATTACTATATTTAATGTTCTCCTGGTTGTTCTCACTTCACTTTTCAACAGTTTAAGGGAGTCTTTCCAGGTTTTTCCAAAACCATCCTCCTTGTCATTTCTTATAGTCTAATAGTAATACATTACACTCATATATCACAACACTGGAAACAATATGACACAGTGGAAAAATCATTGGCTTTTGCGTCAGAGGATTGGGTTTGAATCTTGGCTTTTCTATTTATAATCTAAATCAAGACATTTAAACTCTATGGGCTTCATTTCCCTTATTTTTTTCTTAAATAAGGAATTAGTATCAATGACCTCTAATATTCCTTTCAGCTGTAAATATTAGATTCTTTGATCCTTTGTGCTGAGAAGGATGTGAGGATTAAAGATAACTCATAAGAGTAAATTAATCATGTAAAAATAAAATATATGGAGAGCAGTGTAGTGGGTGAACATCATTCTATCCTGAAAGCTTAAAGCCCTTCTCAGGTCTAAATATATGACCCTTTGATTCATGGGAAAATCTTTGGGTGTTACTAACCTATAATTAAGTAACAGCTAAAGATATTTAAACAGGACCAGAAATGAAGCACGTTGCCTAGCCTGTTTTAGAAATTTAAGAGAATGTTAAAGGACAGATGCTTATATTATTTGGTGAAAGGAAAAATCACATATTAATAGGATGAAATATGGAGTGGATGAGTATAATATGCCATCTGTCAATGCAGAAACATGACTAGCATACTGTCTTTGGGGAATATATTTGACTTTCCTATTAAAGGGGTGATTCATTTGTGATCATATCTTCATGCTCTATGACTCAGTCTTCCATGGTGTTTTACCAGGTTTAAAAATGGAATCTATTACCAGGAAACAGTGCAAGACTAACTGATTCACGAAGGTAAAATATACCCTTAATTCTTTGAATCTTGAATTCCAGACACTAGTTGTGTTCAGCCATATGTGAACATAGAACTGGGAAAAAATCGAGGTAGGAAATTAAAGGATTGAAGTGATATCTAGAGGAAGATCTTAACTCTAAGTGTGTCCACTGTAGAAACTCATACATGTTCAGTCATTTTAGTGATGAACTGTAGCAGAGCTTTATTGGGCATTCACTTTTATCCCTACTTTATTGTTTTTACCTTGTTGGCTAAAAAAAAAAACCCAAAATGTCAATCACTGAAAAGCATAAGTATGAAAACATTTCAAGACAAGATGGATTAAATGCATTTAATCAACCAATATTTTGGAAGTTTGGCTAACTCAGATAAGGATAGTTCTGGAAGTAGAGGAAGAGAATGGAGTTTTCTATCTCATCACTGATTTGAGAATCAGACTCCAAATGAATCTGAAGATTTATGTCGAAAACATTTTTGAGAGAGTTAAGTCAGAGGCCACACTAGACAAATACTCAAGATGCTCTAACTTATCCCTTGGCTGGGCTGGCTGTTATGTTTCACTATTTGGGTCACATTGCATGTGTCATATAAATGCCATATTGGATTTGTTAGATGGTAACATTTGTAAGGAGGTGAGGGCAAAATTGATAATACTGTTTACCATGTTTTATCCTTTCCTAATAATTCCTTATTAAATTGATCTTTTCAGTTATTGTTCTTTTTTGTTTGTTTCTAAAGAGTTTAAAAACTTTTTTGACTAATTATGGGTTCTTTCTAGCTCCTAAATATTTATTTTTGCCAAATGCTATTGGAATAGTCCATGAGGAGATGAGGGCTTGCTCACCAGGGTGATGGCAGTATCAGAGGAGAGAAAAGAGTATATCTGAAAGATGCTGTAAAGCAGTGGTTCCCAAGCTTTTTTGACCTACCACCCCCTTTCCAGAAAAAAATATTACTTAGTGTCCCTGGAAATTATTTTAAAAAAAATTTTAATAGCAATTAATAGGAAAGATAAATGCACCTGTGGCCATCACTGCCCCCCTGGATCGCTGCAGCACTCACCAGGGGGTGGTGGCACCCACTTTGGGAATCACTGCTGTAAAGGTTCAGACTTTGGAGTATGATTCTCTAAAGAATGATTCTCTAATAAATATTCATTTTGAAGAAAGAGAAATATAGAATTCTTGAATGACTTGCTCGTTTGTGTGTGTGTGTGTGTGTGTGTGTTTGTACATGTGTATCCATATGCACGCCCCAAGAACATGCTTAGGTGTGCCTGTGGATGGGAGTGAATTGGGCTGGAAGAGTGAGGATCTGTGATTTAATTCCAATGTGAAAACTCCCTATATAGATATAGATTAGCACCTCCTGCTTAAACTATAGTCTTAAAGAGTAGTTAGACTGAATTAAAAGAGTAAGTGATTTGCTCCTGGCCAAAAAGCTAGGATATGTTAGATAGAATATTTGAATTCAAGTTTTAGATCTTCCATACTGGCCCTCTCTCTTATATACCAAATTGCTTTGCACACAATAAACACATAAATATTTCTTGAAATTGAAGTACAAATTAGATAATGAAAACCTTTTTCTATCATATGAAGAAAAGAAATGCTTTTTGTTCCCACTATTACCTGGTATCAGGGAGATGACTGCCAATTTATTTTTTTTCTTTTTTTTTTAACATTTATTAATATTCATTTTTAACATGGTTACATGATTCATGCTCCGCCTTTCCCCTTCAACCCCCCGTCCTGGACCCCCCCCCCCCACTCATGGCCGATGCGCATTTCCACTAGTTTTGTCATGTGTCCTTGATCAAGACCAATTTCCAAATTGTTGGTAGTTGCATTGGTGTGGTAGTTTCAAGTCCACACCCTCAATCATGTCCACCCTGACCCATGCGTTCAAGCAGTTGTTTTTCTTATATGTTTCCTCTCCTGCAGTCCTTCCTCTGAATGTGGGTAGCGTTCTTTACCATAAATCCCTCAGAATTGTCCTGGGTCATTGTATTGCTGCTGGTACAGAGGTCCCTTACATTCAATTTTACCACAGTATATCAGTCTCTGTGTATAGAGTTCTTCTGGCTCTGCTCCTTTCGCTCTGCATCAGTTCCCGGAGGTCTCTCCAGTTCGCCTGGAACTTCTCCAGTTTATTATTCCTTTTAGCACAATAGTATTCCATCACCCGCATATACCACAGTTTGTTCAGCCATTCCCCAATTGAAGGACATACCCTCCTTTTCCAATTTGTTGCCACCACAAAAAGTGCAGCTATGAATATTTTCGTACAAGTCTGTTTATCTATGATCTCTTT
>NC_058131.1:596958981-597007827 GCF_016433145.1 Gracilinanus agilis
CACCCTATACCAAAGACAGAGCCTGAGCACTTCCTGGAATGCCTCTTTTATTTCTTCTCTTTATACCCAGAACAATTTCAGGATCATGTCTGGATCAAGTATGTAGGTCACCATCCAGTGACCCATGCTTGGTGATGTAGGTGATGCAAACTCAATGCACAATCATATAAACTCTAGTGACTAGTGTTGCCCAGAAATGGAAGGAAGATGGAACTTCCCTCACACAGGGGAAATAGGCAAACAGCTATAGTAAGAGAGATTCAATAGAGAAAATGTCCATAATTTTACTAAATATTTTCAAGACAACTTGGAATCAGAAAAAGAAACAAGATGTCGGGTGTCATGGCCAAGCGATGACATGTAGAAATGATTTTTTTAATACCACTTAATAATGATGTCCTTTCATTAGACAGAGGAATGGCAGCTGAGGTAGTAACTGATGCAACTTTGAAATTTAATAGATGACATCAATATAGAGCTATATATTTTTAAAGTTTATATATTTATATATATGTAATATATATTTACATATGCAACATATAAATATATAATAAACAATATATAATAACTATATATAACAAATAATAACCACACATGATAAATAATAAATAAAATAAATAATAGAATAAATATATACTAAATAATAATTATATACAATAAATAATATCTAATGAATTATAAATATTATTATAATAAAATTAATTATATATATAAATAAAAACTTATTTGACTTTCACAATAATTATCCTAGTTAGGAGGAGTATAGAGGATATTGAGGGAGGATTAGCACCTCTGGTATGAGGGCTAGCCAAGCTCTTTTCAGGGTTTATCATTTACCGTTGGTGTCCACCTTTTACCTTGATTCCGAGAAACTATAGCTTGTGCAGTGGCCACATCATGGTAAATCTGTCTCAAAGGTCTGACTAAATGAGGTTGAGGGTAGCCAACAAGCCTCAAACCCATTGGTGAGGTAGAGGTATTTCTACCCCAAGCATATGAAGACTTCCTTTGTTAAAATGAGCAGATGATGAGAACAATTTCTTCAATGGCTATGAAGATGATTGAAGCAGGCCCTGTGAAATACTTAGAGCTTGGGCAGATATTGAAGACACAAAGGTCATTCCCTCTATCCCAGGCCATCTCCAGTCTTCTGACTTTGGTCTTATTACTGTACTTTGATGATTCTGGAAGAGAGAATGAGGCTGAGGATTTTGCACATGTCTGTCTCATTTAAATCCAATTCATGCACGAGTCAAGACATCATCCTCTGATGTTGTTTCTCAAGCTTTGCATATAGTAAGCACATCAATATTTTGTGAAATTGAATAAAATTCTTACAGATTTTAGAGATTAGATAATGAAAGCATGAAGAACCACCACTAATGATAACAAACAATAGCCAATTAGGTATAATAAGCATTATTACCCACTTTATTAACTTTGCCATAAATCAAATAAAGAGTGAATTATTTATTAGATTAAGTAAACACTATAGATGAGGAAAATTGAGACCACAAAAGTTAAGTGACCTGCCTATGATCACAGAGCTGACAAGTGTCAGAGGTGAGATTTGTACTTAGATCCTCCTAATTTCAAGTCTAGTACTCTTTTGGCTATACAAAAATACCAATTGAAACCCACACTTACCCTACATAGAATAATTTCATCCATTTGTTTATCATTCAGGTCAACGAATAGCAAAATTTCTTTTTTAATCATTTGTAGCAAAAGATGACACTTTAATATGAGAAATCTATAGGCATATAGAAATATTCACAAAAGACTAGGAAAATGAATCCTCTGTACTTTCCCTAGAGAAATAAAATCAGAATATCTTGGTTAAGTGGGGCAATGTGAACCTGAGGACAACAAAAATGCAAACAAAGATATCTTTTTTCATTTTTTTCTCAACTTAAGATGTTTTAATTTTTAAAAAACCCTTACCTTCCATCTTAGAATCAATACTGGATATTGCTTCTGAGGCAGAGGAGCAGTAAGGGCTAGGCAATCGGGATTAAGTGACTTGCCCAGGGTCACACAGCTAGGAAGGGTCTGAGGTCACATTTGAACCCAGAACCTCCCATCTCTGGGCCTGACTCTCAATCTATGGAGCCACCCAGCTGCTCCGAAACAAAGATATCTTGAAGAGTTGGAATTTAAATTGGAGTAATAAGCTGATTCTTTTTAAAGACCCATTGTTATATTGGTATGAGCATAATCTTTACTGATAGATTGCAACCTTTCAAATATTTTAGTTGATAGTGCTTAGTGCTTGTGGCCAATCAAAGAATTTTCATCTGGTGGCCAGTCTTCTAGTTTTAAGACTTTCTATATTTAGCTACATGGTCCAGAGAAAGTAGAGGCATTATCTGCCAATCAGCCCATAATCAGAATCCTTAAGTTTCAATAGGACTTCCCAGTATATACATTCCATTGGAATAGCCTTTGATTATCCTGTCACCTCCCTACCGAAATGATGCCTTAAAGTAGGACTTTAGTGATGGAATAAGTTGAGATTCTGTAGAGGTGAGGGGGAGAGAATGGAAATGAAGAATCAGGAGAAACTTTCAAGCTCTATATCTTTGTCAGTAAACATATATGCATATATTTTTATAACTGTGCACACACACAGATGTCTCTCAGGAAATGTGGTAGCATCTCCTTAACTTGCTATGCTTAAAAACAGTGTGAGCCATAATACATCCAGGGTGAGACTTATTATAGGAAACTTCTGGCACTGGTCTCTGAAGGCTGGATTGGAGTACCTGTCTAATTCTTTCCTTTTCTAATTTCTTCAGTCATCTTCAGGATGCAGTAAGAAAGTGAATTCCCATGTGTAAGTTGTATCATGGTATCTGCTTCTTAAAGCTACTGGCTAGAAATATTTTTGCGAATATAAAATAAAACAATAGCTTTCGTACTCATACCCTTACAGTAGAAGTGTGTTGCCAAATAGCTTTTCAGACAGCTAAATGAATACATTCAAAATAATTTTAAAAATTCAAATTAATGTGAAAATTATTAGGAAAATGTTGCTCTAATTTTCCCCCTAAAATAAAATTGGAAATTGCCATAGATACAAGGAAAGTATAGTTATTTTTGCAGCAGGACATGAAATAAAGGAAGATATGAGAATTCATATTTCATCAACAATGGCAGTATGTCTCTTTCTATAGTGATATCAAGAAAAGGGATTCTGATTTCAACTGTGTTTTCCCATGTTTAGAGAGTTAGTCTTTGGATTCCCTACTATAAACAGATTCAGTTTTGCTTTTTATCATCCTCCCAGAGTTAGGGTGCTCTTGCAGAATTTCCTGGAGCAAATCTGTGATCAAGCAACAGCTTGTCATGAATATCTTCCTTTTCAATCATGTGTATGAATTGTGTAAATTTCTCCCTCATTGATGGCAGAATTAACTTAAGACCATTGAATGTAAATGGGAACACTTGTAAATGTGACAAGCAAGAGACAGCTGACAAGAAGGAGGACCATTTGCTACTATTATGACTGTAGCAAGGGTAAA
Organism: Gracilinanus agilis; assembly: GCF_016433145.1. NCBI lineage: Eukaryota > Metazoa > Chordata > Mammalia > Didelphimorphia > Didelphidae > Gracilinanus > Gracilinanus agilis. The sequence goes on from NC_058131.1 coordinate 596,962,506, forward strand.
GGTTGGGAAACATGAATTTTCAAAAGACACTAAATAGAACAAAAATGTAGACAAGAATAAACTAGAAAGGGTTTTGAAGTAACTAGAATCATAGACCTACAAGTTGAAGGGTTGTCAGTGGCCATGTAGTCCATATCTTTAATCTTAAAAATTAAAAAATTGAGATATAGAGATATTAAATTACTTGCAAAGGTCACATAGCTAATAAATGGGAGAGCTGGAATCTAATCCTGGGTCATATGACTCCAAATACATTTCTCTTTCAATTGCAAAGAGAACAACTCAGAGGAAAAACAGAATTGCTTTTATATTTTCTGATTATACAATAATGAACACAATCCTATTTTTAAAGATATTGTTAAAGAAGTAATAAAGATGAGATTTTTGATGGAGAATTTGGGTGCATTAAAAATGAGGAGAAAGGTACAATTTCAACATATCAGGGGTCTATAGACAAAGCATAAAGTAGCGATTTTGTATTTGATAGGCTATTTCAAGAAAGAGTCTTATTTCCTCAGTGCTACTGGGAAATTTGAGAGGGAGATCATCTCTGGACAGAAGGTAGAGCCCAAAGGAGCTAGAAAAAAGAGGTACAACAAATCTTGTGGCAGACAAATTTATGTTATAACTTTGGACTTTTTTCTGAATTCTATCCACTAAGGTGCGATATGCCCTCACTTACTCCCCCTGTATTCTACCCCCAAATTATTCCTATTGAAATCGTATCAATCTTTCAAGAGTCAACTCCAATAAGAAGCATTCACTTTGGCAGATGGCATAACTTTGTAAGGATTCCCCTTCTGACAAAATCATGAGAGGCTATTCAACCCTCTACATTCCTCATTCCTTCCTCTTTCTCATTCAGCCTTTGATTTCACTCAGTCCCACTGGCTATTTGTCTCTTCTGCTTTCTAAAAGCCTTTCAGTTTGTTTGGTGTGTGATGAATGGGAAAAAAAATTAATGTTTTGTGACAGAACATTTCTTCAGTAGAGGAGTGATAAATATCAAATCAAGTGAAGACCAGAAATTTAATTTTCCCTATCAAGACCAATCTGTGCTTCGTTTTATCCTGACAAAAATTGATATTTTATCCCTATGATAATGGAAGACTCTGATTGCTCTGCCTTTTCATAATTTTCAAAAACCCTCATTCTTCCCCCAGAGAACTTTGAATCAAAGGGGAAGATGACTCTGTGCACATCATAAAATAAAAAATAAAAAAGTCACCTCATATTCTTTCAGTTTGGGTTCCCTGTGCTTGGTAAGATGAATTTTCTTGGGGTTTATTTGGGTACCTGATTTAACTCAAGGTTTTTCCAATTTTATCTTTCTGATTTTTCTGTTAGAAAAATTAGTGTCTACATGGAAGAAATAACACAAGGGGAACTCTTTCAGGGAGGATTGCAGAGTCTGTGGAGCTAGAGAATTGACCATTTAATGCCAGCTAGAAAGTAATTTAGACTGGTTAGAAGCTGAATACAGCAATAAACAACAGAGTTTAGTTTAGATTGTTTCTGTATTCACTTGTATTCATCTTTTCTCTCATAAATTATAAAGGCTTTTTATTAGATCCTGAATTTGTTCTTTTAGAGAATCTTCTCAGCCATATTTCTTCTTTCTTTCTAAATGTATGTTCACCAGTTGTGGGATTTGGGGAATTTTAGTTCTGTGTATTGATAGTAGAACAATCTTTGCCCTGGAAATTTTGATGTATCGTTTGAGGGTTCACATCTTGTCTCTCTAGAACATGCCAAAAGTCCTTTTAAAGTTTTTCTTTTCTTCCCTTTTTCTTTTTATTCTGGTTGACCATTACACTTCCACATCTACTAGAAACAATATCTACTTCACTCCTCAACTCCTTGAAAACCACCCCCACCACTTGATAGAAACTAATTTTCAAAATATTACCAATAAATCCATATCTTGATATCTTTGAAGTGACCAGTATTATTGGAATGGAAAGATAATTGGCTCTGGAATCAGAACCAAAGTTCAAATCCAGCCTCTTAAGCTGTCTATCTGAGTGTATTCAGATTCACTAAATCTTTCTGGTTCTGAGTTTTTTCATCTATAAGATAAGAATGTTGAACTTGATGGCTTCTCAGGTTCTATTCATTTCTAACTAATCATAGGTTTCTTCTGGATACTTTCATTTCACTTAGAGGCAACTTATTCACCTGTTTCTCCTGTCTCTAACTGCTCATCCTATTTCTCTATCTTTTCCCTGACTCCTTAATGGAAGTATTTCTGAATATTCTATTTTCATTGGTAAACTCACTTTTCTGGCTTCAACTACTATTTTTATGTAGATAATTCCAAAATATGAATCCCTAGCTATAAATTTTATTTTCTGAGGTTGAGTCCCTCATTTCTACCTTCTAAAAGATAATGACATATCAAAGTCAATTAGTCCCCACACAAAGTGAATATCTTCTTTCCTAAATTGTGTCTTCCTTCTGAAAACTATTGCTAAGGAGAAGAAACTACCATTATACCATGTTTGAAACATTGCCATTATCTTTGACTCATTCATACCCTTTATTTTTTATTTTCAGTTTTATTGTTTTTTAATTTTTTACATTAATTTAAAAAATTGCATTCTGGTTTCTCCTTCCCTCCCACCTGTCCCCTACTTATTGAGAAGGTAAGAAAGGTGATATCAATTATACATGTCACATTATGCAAAATAAATTTCACATTAGCCATGCTGCAAAAAAAGAAGCAAGAAAAAAATGAAAAAATTATACTACAATATTCATTAAGATTCAATCAGTTCCTTCTCTGGAGATGGATAGCATTTTTCATCTTATGGCCTTCAGAATTTCTTTGGATCATTGTATTGAGCAGAATAGCTAAGTCATTCACTATTGATCATAGTACAATATTGCTCTAATTGTGTATGTTCTAGTTTTGATCAATTCACTTAGTTTCAGTTCATATAAGTTTTCCCATGTTTTTCTCCTGTGATTATTTCTTATAATAAAATAATATTTCATTACAATCATATGCTACAACTTGTTGTCATTCCCAGTTTATGAATATCCCCTAAAATTCCAATTCTTTGTGACCAAAAAAGAGCTATAATAAATAATTTATGCATATAAGTCCTTATTCTTTTTCTTTGATCTTTTTGAGATACAGACATAGTAGTGCTATTTCTGTGTCACAGATTATATACAATTTTATATCCCTTCTGACATAATTCCAAATTGCTCTCCAAAATGGTTGGATCATTTCACAATTCCACTAACATTGCAGTATTCCACATCCCCTCCAACTTCTGTCATATTCTCTATCATTTATTCATAAATTTGTCTCTTATCCATAGATCTGACACATAAAATTTTCCATGTTGCCCTAATTTTCTTATATCACCACATTTATGTATAAATCATTTACCCATTTTGATCTTATCTTGCCATTCAGTGTGAGATGTTGAGCTATAACATACTGTTTTCCAGTTTTCCCAGAAATTTTTGTCAAATGATGAGTCTGTCCCATTGGATTCATCAACACTAAATTATTATTATCATTTACTACTGTGTATTGTATACCTAATCATTCTATTTCTTGGCCTATACCAGATTATTTTTATGATTACTGGTTTGTAATATAGTTTGAGATCTGGAAATGCTAGGCTCCATTCCTTCACACTTTTAAAATTGATTCTCTGGATGTACTTGGTCTTTTGTTCTTCCAGAATGAATTTAGCTGTTATTTTTTTCTAGCTCTATCTATAAAATAAGTCTTTGGTAGTTTCATTGATATAACTCTGAATAAGTAAATTAATTTAAGAAGCATTGTCATTTTTATCATATTGGCTTGTCCTTCTCATGAGCAATGAATATTTTTCCAGTCCTTTAGATCTGTCTCTATTTGTCAAAAAACATTTTGTTACTATCTTCATATAGTTTCTGGGTTTGTTTTGTTGGATATATTGCCAAGTATTTTATATTGTCTACAATTATTTAAAATGGAATCTTTCTAGCTCTTGCTACAGGACTTTGCAATATATAGAAATGCTGATGATTTATGTGGATTTATTTTATATCTTGAAATTTTGCTAAAGTTGCTAATTATTTCATCTAGTTCAGTGTTTCCCAAACTTTTTTGGCCTACTGCCCCCTTTCCAGAAAAAAATATTACTTAGCACCCCTTGGAATTATGAAACTATTTATTGAACTCAGAATAGAATGTAATACAAAAAAAAGTGTGGCCATCACCACTCTCCTGGATCGCTGCAGCACCCACCAGGGGGCGGTGGCACCCACTTTGGGATTCACTGATAGTTTTTCAGTTGATTCTCTAGGATTCTCTAAGAATATTATTATATCATTTGGAAAGAGTGATAATTTTTTTCCTCAATGCCTATTATAATGGCTTGTCTTTCTTTTTCTTCTCTTATTGCTATAGTTAGCATTGCCAGTAAATTTTGAATAATAGTGGTGATTATGGGCATCCTTGCTTCACCTTTATTCTTATTTGAATTTCGTCTAGCCTATCCCCATTAGAGATAACACTTTTTGATTGTTTTAGATACATACTACTCATAATTTTAATGGTATCTCCATTTATTCCTGTGCTTTCTAGTGTTTTTAATAAGAATGAGTGTTGTATTTTGTCAAAAGCTTTTTCTGCATGTATTGAGATAATCATATGACTTTTGCTGTTTTTGTAACCGATACAGTCAATTGTGCTGATAGTTTTCCTAATAATGAACCAGCCCTATATTACTGGTATAAATCCTACCTGGTAATACTATAAGATCTTTAAGCTATATTTCTGTAATCTCTTTGCTACTAGCATATTAAAATAATTTTCACCAAATTGATCCATAGTTTTTCTGTTTTTATTATTTTGGTTTTAGGAATCAGAACCATATTGTGTCATGAAAGGAACTTGGTAGGACTCCTTTTTTATTTTTCCAAATAGTTTATATAGTAGTAGAATGAGCTGTTCTTTAATTTTTTGGCAGAATTCATTTGTGTATACTTCTGATAGTGAGGATTTTTTTCTTAAGGAGCTCCTTTATGGGTTGTTCAATTTCTTTTTATAAAATAGTCATTTAAATATTCCATTTCCTCTTCCCTTAATTTGATCAATTTTTATTTTGATAAATATTCATCCATTTCACTTAGATTGTTGGATTTATTGACAAGTTAATGAGCAAAATAGCTCTTTATAATTGTTTTAATTTCATCTTCATTGGTGGTTTATTCTTCCTTTTCATTTTTGATACTTGTAATTTAGTTTATTTTTTCTCTTTAATCAAATTAACCAATGGTTTATCTATTTTATATTTTAAAAACAAAACCAACTCCCAGTGTTATTTATTAGTCCAATGGTTTCCTTACTTTTAATTATATGAATCTTTCCTTAGGTATTCAGGATTTCCAATTTGATGATTGACAGGGGATTTTAATTGTTCTTTTTTCCACAGTCCTTTATTAAATGTAATCTTTATTGAGTTACTGACTAAGAAGAATGCATTTAATATTTCTTTTTTGTCCATTTGTTTTTTAGATTTTATATCTTAATGCATGATTAATTTTTGTGAAGATGTCATGTGCTGATGAGAAAAATGTATATTCCTTTTTATTTCCATTCAGTTTCTCCCAGAGGTATATGATATCCAATTTTTCTAAAATTCTATTCATCTCCTTAATGTCTTTCTTATTCATTTTTGGTTAGATTATCTAGTTTTGAGGGGGAGGGGAAGTTGAGATTTCCCACTAGTATAGATTTACTATTTCCTCCTGTATCTCAACTAACTTTTATCTTAAGAATTTCAGTGCTCTACTTGGTGCATGTATATTTAGTATTGATAATACTTCATTCTCTATGGTTCCTTTTATAAAAAATATAGCTTTGTTCTTTTAATTTGGTCTGTATTTTGCTTTTCTTCATCTTATATCATGGTTGCTATTCCTGTCTTTTTTTTTACCTCACTGAAGTACAATATATTATGCTCAAGTCTCATATTTTTACTCTGTGTATATCTCTATTTCAAGTGTGTTTCTTGTAAATTACATATTGTTGAATTCTGGTTTTTAATCCATTCTATCAGAGTCCTTTTATGGGTGAGTTCATCTTATTCTCATTCATAGTTTTGATTACTAGCTGTGTGTTTTTCTCCATCTCATTTTTTCCATGCATAACCTTCTTTTTCTTTACTTTTCCCCTGTCCCTCCTCAAAAATCTTTATCCTCTGACCAGTTTCTCCCTTAACCTACACACCTTTCTATTAGCCCACAGTCTTCCTATAGCCACAAGTACTAATGCTCATTTTTGATTTTGAATGGAGACCATAGTTCTTTTTTCCCTTGTGAGTAATGAGAAGCACTCCATTCACATCATTAAAGGACAGAGCATAATCTTTGCATATCACTAGAAACTTTCCTCCATTAAAAAGCACTGAGAAAGATACTCAGTTAGATTAGATGCTGCCTAACTCTGTTACCAGATAACTCAGTCAGGGAGGTGATACAGTTGATAGAATTCTAGTCCTGGAGTCAGAAAGACATAAGTTCAAATCTAGCCTGAGATATTTAGTAGCCATATGACGCTGGGGAATTCACTTAACCACTGTCTGTGGCAGTTTTCTCAACAATAACATGTGGCTAATTAATAGAGTCTACCTTTCAGGATTATTGTGAGGATCAAGTGAGATAATATTTGCAAAATACTTAGCACAATTCTTGACCAATAGTGGGCACCTAATAAATGCTTATGATCTTACCTTCCCCTCTAACCCCTTTTCTTATGCTCTGTTTGTTTCATTTTAACCTCAAGGATTCTATGGATGACTTTGTTCAATGTTTTGCCAAAATAAATATCTGCTATGTCTATAGTATTGCTTGTATTTACAAGACTAATATTCTAACAAAGAAAAGGGCTACAGTTAGCTTGACATAACTTATCCTTAGTTAGCACATGCTGAATCCCATTGCCACAGTCTTTTTCCCAGTGGCAGAGTCAAAGGAAGCAAACATTGGTATTGCAAGAAAAAAAAAAGATAATATTATCTGACAGTTATATAGTGAATGCATTATCATTTCCATGTGTATTCAAAATATATGGGCTTTTATGTCTTCCAGAAATCTCTCTGAGAGGTAATTTGATACTTTAACAGATCTTTGCTTTTGTTAATGTGGATACTTCCTACATTTTGGGATGCTTTAGTACCTTCAGGTCCTTAAAAAATGTGAAGGCAATAATAATAATAGTAGGTAATATTTACATACCAGTTTAAGATTTTCAAATCAATTTAAAAATAATCTCATTTTATTCTCCCAACCACCCTGGAAACAAGTTTTATTTTTATCCCCATATTTACAGATGGGATAAAGGAGGCAGACAGAAGTTAATTTTTTTTTTTGCCCAGGATTACACGCTTTGTAAGTATCTGAGGCCAGATTTGAACACAGATCTTTTTGATTCCATGTCCATCACTTTATCTATTGCACTACCAAGCTACCTACATGTAGGCAAGAGAGAAGAAATAAAGCTGCTTTCTGAGTTACAAAATCCTAGGTTGAAACCATAACTTTGAAATAATGACCATGTGACCCTGAACAAATCATTAAATGTGCCTGGAAAAGGTCTAGGACTTTAAGTGACAGATTATATATGCCAACCAACATTGTTTAAGGAATTTTCCTTACTTGGGACCTCTCTGCATAAATCAAGTCAGAGGTTCTGAGGAACAAAAGGAGGCCAGACAGAAAGTTGAAAGAATAGAAGCTGAAGCTGAAGTGGATGATGAAAGCAAAGGCAGCTAACTGTAAGAGTAACTTGGTTCTCTAAGAAAGGTGTCTGGTGCATTGAGGAGCAGGGGATCTAAATCTGCTGATGAAGGCTAAAGTCGACAACATGGGTTGTTCTTTTAAAACTATATTGAAGACAAAAGTAATACCAAAGAAGGGTGAGGGCCACTATTCAATATGGATTTTTTTTTGGTAATGAAAAATGATGAGGACACATTTCCACTCTAATTTTACATGTTTTCATTTCCAAGGTGAATGATCACAAGGTTACATAGTAGAGCAGAAAGGGTAATGGGTTCTCAAATTAGAGAAACCGGGTTTAAACTCCTCTTTTAACACTTGGTACTTGGATGTCTTATTTTTTGACATTTATATTTTTATTTTTATTTTGAGTATTTTCCCATAGTTACATGTTTCATGTTCTTTCCCTCTCCCCAAATCTCCCTATCCCCCTTAGCTGACACACAGTTCTACTGGGTTTTACATGTATCATTGATTAATACCCAATTCCATATTATTGATAGTTGGACTAGAGTTATTGTTTAGTGTCTACATCCCCAATAATATCCCCATCAGCCCATGTGTTCAAGCAGTTGTTTTTCTTCTGTGTTTCTCCTCCCACAGTTCTTCCTCTGAATGTGGCTAGTTTTCTTTCTCATAAGTCCCTCAGCCTTGCTCTGGATCCTTACATTGCTGCTAGTAGAGAAGTCCATTATGTTTGATTATACCACAGTGTATCAGTCTCTGTGTACAATGTTCTCCTGTTTCTGCTCCTTTCACTCTGCATCAATTCCTGGATGTCATTCCAGTTCACATGGAATTCCTCCAGTTCTTTATTCCTTGATACTTGGATATCTTAACAAGTCACTTGCCTTGGACTCAATTTTATCCTCTTTAAAATAAAGTACTTTTATTACACGTCTTTTGAGATCGATTCTTTTCTACTCTTCATATGCATCCTACCTACGGTGCAGCATTTTGAATGTAAAGAGGAGAAAAATACACAGTTAAATGGAAGGTAAATCCAAAGATGAAATGAAAATAGTAAAAGGACCCTTATCCTTTCTTAGTGGGTTCAAATTACCAGGCTTGGACAAATTCCATCTTGGATTATTGAAATAGGAAAGAGTGATTATCAAACCATAGTAATGGATGATTTATAAAGGATCATTGAAGGCAGGAGAAGGGCTGCAGCCCTTATAATGGGCAGCATAGTTCTGATTTTCACAAAAGGAATTATGGAACCTATAGCCATCCTATAGAGAAATAATACTATATAACTAATGGCTATTACCCAAATTCTGATTTCATATAGACTAATTTAAATGTGGGACCCTCCAAAATAATAAGTGATTTTTAGTTGAGAAAATCTAGATTTGGTTCACATTTCTCTTTGCTCTTTTTAAGCATTCAGGCTAATGCAACATTGAATATAAGGCAGGTTTTATTTATTTAAACAAAAAACACATATCATTCACACCTAAATTGTATAAATAGCCAAGAAATCTATTCTTCCTTTTCTAGTGGGCTTCTGCTTCACCCAAGAACTTATACAGTCCTCCAGACTTCTGTTACCATCCAAATTGAGTGTCCTGGTAGAGAAAAAAAAATTGGGTTGTCAAAATGTCAAATATCCTTCCCTGAATTGTCATCTTTCCTCACATTCTAGAAAATCCATATGATTCCCAATGCCACTGAAAGGTTAAGCCCATGCTACTCTTCCAACATATGTCTTCCTGCTCTACAGATTCTTTTGCTACTTATATATCCACAAGCTTATGGGTCCTTCTTTGTTCCCACATCTTCAGTAGACAAATGGTTTTTCTCTCTTCCAGGTCTCCATTTACCAAGTTTCCTTTTCATTTTACATGTTTTTCTATATATTGTGCCCTATATCTTAGTCTAGCAAGACCTTTTCTACTTCACCATTATGGGAATTCTCTGGAACTTCTAATGTCTTCTACCCCAAGGGGACTTCTCTTGCTTATGCTCTCTCTTCATTTGACTTTTCTCATCAAGGTTGTATATTTCATTTTTTAAGCCTGTTTGTCAATGTGCCTTCTGCTCATAGAATGTTACTTGGAGAATCCCATCACCTTTTTAGGAAACCAAGTTCACATAATGCCCTCTCGATTTCTCTGTATGACAATGAGGTTAGTGTTTGATTTCCTACTTAAAAGCAATCCCTGGTGTTGTATGGCAGGAGAATAAACTAGCTATAATTAAAAAAATACTTTTTTATCCCCATAATGAACAGAAATCTATGTTCTTTTACTCACAAACCTCACCCACAGTGTGAAGAGAAAATTTTTTTAATAAATATGTATAGTCAGCCAAAACAAATTACTCTAATAGCCATTATGACACACATACATATCTCAATTTGTATACTATATTCATTAGATCTCTGTATTGACAAAGGTAACATTTAATCCTACGTTTTGGGGGATTGTTTATTGATCACTAGCTTGATTAGATTTCTTAAGTGTTTTATTGTAGAAGATAATTTTATTATATAGTTTTATAGGTTCTGTTATATTATTCTACATCAATTTCTAAGATTTCTCTACTACTGTCCCTTTTATCATTTTTATGTCAAAATTGTATTTCATTTGATTACTATGATATAACTTGTTCAGCCACTGGCTAATTGATTGAAATCTTCTCTTAGCTTCTAGTTTTTTTTCCTACTAACCCCCCGCCCCACATAAAAACTAGTATAAATATTTTTATATGGATAGATTCTTTCCCTCTTTTCTTGATCTCTTTGGAGTATAGATCTGGTTGGTGTCATTGAGTCAAAGGATATGTACAGTTTTGTACCAAAGTTTCAAATTGCTATTCAGAATATCCTGACATTCATATCTCCAGCAAGAGTGCAGTAAAGTGTGTTTACTCACAGTCCCTGTAACAACTGTCATTTTCTTTTTTGTCAAAATAATGGTTATGAGATGAAACCATAGAGTTACTTTGCATTGCATTTTTTCATATTATTATTAATAGCTTGTATTTCTTCCTTTGCAAATTTCCTGATCATATCCTATGAGCACTTTTTCAACTGGGAAATGGCTCTAAGTCTTACAAATTTGATTTATCTCTGTGTATTAGAAATAAGACTTTTATTATAGACACTTCGTAAAGATTATTTTCCCCAGTTATGTATTTACCTTCTCATCTTAGTTGTTTTGTTATTGTTTTTGAGACTCTTTTTAATTCATATAATTAAAATTACCCATTCAATCACTGATGATCCTCTCTGGCTTTCGTTTGGTCACAAACTCTTCCAATCCATATATCTGAAAGGTAATTTCTTTCTTCCTCTCCTCATTTGTTTATAATATCACCATTTATGTCCAAGTCATGTATCTATTTGGAGCTTATCTTGGTATATAGTTTGAGATCTAAATAAATCATGATTTAATCTGTAAAAAGTGATAATTTTGTTTCCTCTTTCCTTGTGCTTATTTCCTTAATTTCTTTTTTGCTTTATTGCTATTGCTAGCATTTCTATCATTATAAGAAATAGAGGTGACAATGGCCATCTTTGCTTTACCCATAATCTAATTGGATAGGTTTCTTAACTCCATTTATGAGTATGGATGTGGGTATAAATGGGGAAAAATATATAACTTTTCAAAGTGCATCTGTATGTATGTTCATACATACATTGTATATAGAATTATAGATATCCAGGCATATAATTTTGTCACTAAATACACACATGCATTATATGCATGTGTATATACACATATATGTAAATAAATAGGAATAGAGGTTACACAAATGCACATGTATGCATATATACATATGTATATACAATTATGCATCTACACACATACACATACAAAATATTAAGCTTTGATCAGGGGCTTTTCAAGTATTGATCATCCCTTGCTCTCTCCTCTATACTGCCCTCTCCAACAAACTTGCTGCAGAGATGCTGCTTGAGTTTTAGTTTAAAGATCTTCAGAGACTCAGAGATGCTTCTGGAAACAACCTCCTCACTTTCCCAATATGTCTGTACAAAAAGTGATAGATGCTGATTCAGCCTAACCAGGAAAAGAGAAGATGAAGATTTGCATTGAAACTGAGGCTGGATGACCACCATGCATAGTTGTATTAGGTAGGCCTGAAATAAGAAACTGCTTGGGGCTTGTTCCACTAGAATAGAGGTTCTTACTTTTTTATTGTACATTATGGACTCTTTTTGACCCTTCTCAGAATATTTTAAATGCATAAAATATAATACATAATGATTGCAATAGAAACTAATTACATTGAAATATAGTCACTAATCTATTAAAACAAACAAACAAAAGAGCAAGTTACCTCATGTAAAAACCCCAAATTAAGAACTTCTTTCCTGGTGGATACCCATGGAGGGACTCAGATTGATAAATCCTATATCTTCTTCACTGAAGAGACTATAATAGTTTGCTAATCCAGCTTTAGGGGATGTACCAACTAGAAAAAGGTGAGAAGTCAGAAAATGAATAATGGCAGGATAAAAAGTTTAAATCCCAAATGTTACATGAGAAAAAACTCAATATGAGGCCAGAGCACAAGTAAATAACATAACAAAAATGTATCCTGAAACCAGGAGAAAGAATGATACTAAACACTCAAAGTGATGACAAAATTCTCTTAAGAAATATTGCAAGATAAAAAGAAAGTGAATCAATGCCTGATGGAATTTAATGGATTTCCAAGAGATTAGGAAGGAACAACAAGAAACTCTAGAATGATTCAACAGGGAAACTGGGAATAAATAGACATTAGGTCTTAGAACTTTCAGCGAAGAATTTTAAGATTCTAATAGCAAGTTAGAAGGAAAAATAGTGGACCCATGACAGAAAATGTCTCTAAATATCTTCAATAGTAAAAATTTCTGAAATAAAACAGCCTTCAATTTTTCCAAAGTACAGGAAAATTTGGCAGAAAAAGAAGCAAAGGGCAAATAATGTTAAAAGAACCCATCGAGGCAACTAGGCAGCACACTGGATAGAGTGCCAGGAATTGGGAGGATCTGGGTTCAAATCTAGTCTTAGGTACTTCCTATCTATGTGATCCTGGACAAGTCACTTAACTTGTTTGCCTAGCCCTTTCCCTTCTGTCTTAGAGTTGTTTCTTAAGAAAGTAAGAGTTTGAAAATTAAAAAAATAAAGAGTCCATAGATGTTATATTGGTGAAAGTGAAGAGAGTATGTGTAGATATTTTATTGTTCATAGACATAATAGACTACTGAAGACGGTAAGACAAAACACCTGAATACTATAATGCAGGACATTTTTTTTAAGTTCAGCATTTCTAAAAGTTTTCCTTTTTTTTGTTTTTTTTTTTAATTTTTTAAACATTTATTAATATTTATTTTTTAGAAAAGTTAACATGGTTACATAATTCATGCTCTTACTTTCCCCTTCACCCCCCGAGCTCCCCCCCAGCCCCCATGGCTGATGCCTAGTTAATTTTCTGAGGTTTGGAAATGGTTATATAATTTCTACCTTAATCCATAAATACTGAAGGCTGAGTAAAGACTATTAATGAGACAGTGCCCATCCTCCATAATTTTTTCTTAGCAGTATTTGAATTAATTGCTTTAATCCATCCTTGAGATCCTGATATTTTCATTGTTGGAAATTGGAAACCATTAAGCAGTTCAGAGTAAAAGTGGGCTTTCATGGTTCCCCTTTTCTTGGCCCCAGACGTAAGTTCAGTTCAACCTACTTTTCTTTTCCATGCAGGTTTGAGTGTGTCAAAAGTTTGAGTCTCCTGCTTATGTTTTTATTTTTTCCTTAATGCCTCTGATCTAAGTCCTGGGAATAATGCTCAAAAAGAGGCTAAGCCAGAGTAAAGCTACTTTCTCTCTCATGGTTCCAAGTAATGTGCCATACCTTCACACAGATAGCAGCCATGCCACGGGCTCAATGGAGTCCCTAAAGAAAGCCTTTCTGTGGCAGTCAGAGAAATAGGCTTTCTCAGAGCAACATATGAAGCAAGTGATACATGGAGAATCACATTAGATGGCCATATTTGGGCAGATCCACGGTAGAGTCGACTTACTTCTAGTGGGGTCAAGGATCCATTTATTCCCTTTCCTGGAAAAGATAGAAAATAAGTAGTAGAAACTGATGAATATCTTTTCCAGGCAGCCTAAAGTATATATATATATATATATATATATATATATATATATATATATATAAACAACAAACATAAAACAAAGCAGAAAAAAGCAACTTTTCTATATATCAATGGATATACACATAGCTAATTACTATATAGGGCCTAACCGGTGGTGGTGAACCTATGACACAGGTGCCAAAGATGGCATGCTAGAGTTCATTGCTAGAAAGGCAGAGGGACTAGGGCAGAGCCAATCCCCTCCCCCTCTCTACCATGCCTGATGACATTTTTTCACATCCTCACACCTCTGCCCAGCAGCCAAATGGGAGCTCTTTTTCTTTCTCCATATATAGTATGAGCTAAAAGGGGGAAGGTGTGACTGGCACTTAGTTGGGGGGGAGGGACATGACAGGTGGTCTCTGGGGGGTGAGTCAGGCACTTGGTCTCTAGAAGGTTTGCCATCACTGGTCTAATCTATATACCTTCAGAAAAAAATTTCCTGATTTTTCTACTTGAGTTTCTATAAGCTTAATTGTATCTCTACTTTGTTTAGGGTCTACACCCCTTAATATGCTAAATTATCATCTCCTTAAAAAAAACCTAGCTAGGGTTTTATGTGTTTTCAAAGTGTGATTTAGCAGGCTATGCTATGAAGAAGAGGGTGCCTGTGAGAGAAATATGAATTTATTGCTCCAGACAGGCTAAGCCAGTGGGTCCAGGACTGAGAAGTAACTAGATTAGAGCTAAACTAGCAAAGACCAAGTCTCAGTCTGTGAGCTTCTGTTCATGAAAATAAATATTTTCAAAAACAATGTTTGATAACTATACTTTGCCATGTTTGCATGTTGCCTCTTTCCTGAAATTCCCAGTAGAATATCAATTAGTAACAAACATTTATATAATGTCATTTGGTTTGCAAAGCACTTGACATTGTTTTCTCCTTTGAGCCACAAAACAATCCTATGAAATAGTTGTTATTGTTGTTCCCATTCTACAAATGAGAAACACAAGTCTCTAAGAGGTGAAGTGACTTTTCCAGAATCACATAGCTAATGAGTAGCTGAGGCAAGATTTGAACTCAAGTCTTCTTTTACCCACTGTCCCTCCCTCTACTCACTTTCATCTAGCTGCCTCCTAGTAAACATTTCTTGAGGAAGGGACTTTTTCTTTTGTCTTTCTATGCTGAGTATCTGTAGACAGTTAGTGCTTGACACTAATGTGCACCTATAATAATTATCCTGGATTAGACACCTGCATGATGAAGGTTGATACTGGGTTTTCCAAGACTATGCTATTAGAATATGGGCTCTGGAAGGCCCTAGCAAGGTGGAAAAGTTTCAAGTAAAGACTCAGGCAGGTACTGTTATGTAGTGGGTTGAAAGTCAGCTTAAAAACCAGGAAGATGTGGGTTCAAATCTTGCCTCTACCACATATTGGTCATGGGACCCTAGGCAAGTCAACCTCCCAATGTTTTATACAATTCTCTATGACTTCACATGGCCAAGTGTGTCAACATTCATTGTGAGAGGAAATCTCTTTACTTGGGAGGGTCCAGTTCCTATTAAAGTTCTGAAATACCAGGGTTATACTAGATTCTATGAGGCAGAAAGCAAGCTTTGGCAAGTCTTTCCAAGTTTGAAAAGCTGCAAGAACTGGCCAGTGATGAACAGGATGTCTTCTGCAAAGGACTAGCTTACTTCTTTTCTGAGAAGTTAATCACCAATATAGTTGATGGGTGATGAATTTTTTGACACAGCAACTTTTCATGACCATTTACCAAATTGAAAGAGGGCATCGAGGCTTTCAAACTCATTCACTTGAAATCATCTAAATTATGAAAAGGTTGTGATCTTTGCTATTGCAAAAACTACCCACATGGATGAAATTAGAGATGTCTAAAATATTAAAGTAGTAGTAATAGGTTCAGAATATTATAATTAGTCAACATACAGTCATCAAATGTCTATGGTGTGGCAAGCAGAGTACTAAATGCTGAAAATACAAAGTGAAGCACCCAGAACACTATGTCCAAACAAGTTAGAGAGTCTAAGTTATAGATAATCTATATGGAGAAGAATTAAGAATTCTTTAGAATTAAAGGAATCAGAAAAAGGCTTCCAATAGAAGGTGAGATTTTTGATGGGACTTGAAGAAAGCCAGGGAAACTAGAAGGCAAAGATGAATAGGGAAAGAATTCCAGGCATGGGGTACAACCAGGGAAAATGTGCAGAGTAAGGAGGGCATTTAATAAATATTGAGACGTTTTTTGAAGTGGAATTTGCCTTGGTCTGTGTTGCTTTTATTCTTCTCTTAAGAAAATACTGTTACTGCCCTCTTTCAGACTTGCTTTTTCCCACTTGTCACAGTGATGGGTGGTAGTGGATTCTTCCCACTGTCTCGCCTGGCTTCCTTAGGCAATGGTTTATATTTTTGACCTCTGAACCTCCTGTTTAAAATGGAGATAATCATTCTTGTATACCTATAGACACATGTGTACATGTAAACACATATGTATTTATGTATTCCTGCTATGAGTTTCTAATGAGATAATTTATGTAATATACTTAGTAAATTTTAAGTCATCTTTATAAATATTAGTTATTATTGTGGAAACCAGCTTCATAGTTTTCTAGCCACATCACCTACACATATAGCCTTGGGCTATGCCTTAAGGATATCATTTTAGCAGCCCTGGTTTCTACCTATTCACCTGTGCTTTAGTTTCTTACTTTGATGAGTTTATTAAGTGGCAGGAGAGGCTAAAGGGTCTCCATGTGGTAGGCACTAATTGAATGAAAGATGGCTTACTATTGCTCTGACCTCAGATCAGTTGCCTGTCAGTGGTTGATACAGCTAGAGGCAACAGTTGAGTGACTGGTGGATAAAAAGACTAATAACTTTTTCAGGACCTGCAGGTGAAAAGGAGATGCTTTTTTGGTAGGATGGTTCTGGGGCCCTGGACAGTAACCTAGGTAAACAATGAGAACTTTAGTGCTAATTAGTAATGGTTAGAATCTGAGCCAACTATAAACAGGGGGACCTGGAGGATTGTAGAGTTAGGGAAAAGTAGTGAGAGAAGGGAGCAGAGAGGACAAGTCAGTCTAGGATTACCCAAGGGCCTAGGTACATAGCAGTTCAGGAAATAGGTGGCAAACAGGTATGGTAAACAGAAGAGGTAAGTAAAAAACAAAAAAAAGTCTCTGAATTCCACTGTATTTCTATAATCATAAAATGCATTGTTTTTAGTGATTGGTAGAAGACCCTGATCTAAGCTCAGCTAAGCAATTACTGTTTTTTTCAAATTACTAATTGATTACTCCTGAGCAAACCAAGGCCAAACTGGAAAAGCCTGCTAAATGGAAGGCGTAGAGATATCAGCAAGATTGGAATATCTATGAGTGAACAGACCTTTTTAAGAGTAACTTCTGGGGACGCCTCCAGATGACATTCAGGCAAAGGAGTTTATTGCCACAGTATTTGATAGGAAGAATTTCTGAAGAAAAACACAAAACGTGTAGTTTCACACTATAGAAATCCTTTTCACACTAGAAATTATCAAGATTGAGAGAATTGTTTTAGTGATCTATGAGATGTATAAACTTTGTCTTCTCATTTCTTTTATATTCTCGTTTAAGTGACTATGTAGTTAGATGCAAAATAGTGCAGGTAATAAATGCAGTGAAGCAGTTATTTGTATTCAAGTTCACACTATTCAAAGTTACAATTATGTAAAATATGATAATTGGCTTCAGAGATAAATAGAATGGAATAAAGAGTAGTGTCAAGACATTGGCCAGGGAGTAGAGAACCAAGGGAAGAAAAAGAAAGGGGATATATTTTCTATTAATAAAGCAATACAATTTATATGAGGATCTTCCCACCAAGAGTTGGTTGAGACCTGAAAAAGAAATAGTGCCATTTATTCCACAAAGAAGGGAGACTTTATAGGCACCTTTAGGTAAAATAAATTATATAACTGGCTTAACTCAAATAGTTGGTTTAGATTGCCAATTAAATTTCACAGTTCATTTAAAATCTTTTCTGATTCTGTAAGGACAAATCAAACATTAATGTTATTGATAACTTGGAAATTAACATTGAATTACCAAGTAGTCAGAAAACCCACTCTTTAATCAGGAAAAAGGGATAGGTTCATCATTCAGGCCACCACACAGAGTCATGAGCTAAATAGCACACAGAGCAAAAGACTCTGGGACCCATATCCCTGGGAGAAAGCACTGTGCTAAGTATTAACTCCTCTGGGAGAAGACACAGCTCTTAGTGCCAACTCCACCCTTGAAGAAAATGGACTAGATGCTTTCTCCTCAGAGGAAAGGCAATTAAGAGTCCTTATATCCTTTAGATAATTAGATGTCACAAACAGGTTTGTAAACCTCTTTGCAGCCAGCAACTTGGGTATTAAGAAGTGTCAGCTGTAACAAATAACAGGCAAAGATCAAAGTAAGAAATTGGGCTTCATGAGAGGAAAACTTTCATCCAATAGAGAAGCCTCCCAAACAAAAAGATGCTTAACATTCAAACCAAAATAGGGGTACTTGGTACTGGGGTTTCTCAAAGGTAAGAGTAAACTGAGTCATCCAAAAATCCACATTGACACTATCAGAGATGTTTTTGTTTTCCTAGGCAAGGGCTTTACAATACTAAAATGACCAAATCTTGCTTAAGGACAGAGTCCATCACATAAGAATTAAGAAGACTATTTCTAGTTAGAAAATTGCCACTCTGCTAAAGAGGGCATTGAATTTACATTGTTCAAATCAAGAGCATCAAAATGATAACAATTATTACAATAAAGGTCATTAATTCATAAGAGAAAACAATTCATGACAGTTTTGTATAATAACTCACAATCTTTGAAATATGACTTTGGCATAGACTTCTGGTTTAATAAATGAATAGAACTTGAGAATTTAAGAAGAAAGTGACAATAAGACAGTGGATTTGGGGCACAGAACAATTTTTTATCAATGGAAATAAGTGCTTTGCTAAAAAACAAAACATCTAACTAAACTGGTGGCAGAAAACCCCTACATATTGAGATGGTATATATACTTAAATAGAAATATGTGATTTAAAGATTAAAATCATAGTAAACATTTAGATGAAGATAAGTGGAAAGAGAAAAAGAACCAATATTGTTGTAGGAATTAAATATACTGCCGACTTCTCCTTAGAGTAAGCATATACTTGATATCTTTGTGATTAAATTTATCAAATAGATATAGGACACATCTTTTGGAACATATAATCAATTCAAGGCTGAACAATTAATTCTTTTAGTTTTTGAACTCTTCAATCTTTTTTTGCTTCCATCTTATCTATCAAGAAGAATGATCTTGAAATTCTGGGTTAAAATGGAGGCATAGTAGAAGCAGCTTGCATAACCTCTCCTAACCCACACAGATAGGACTCCTCAAGAGGACATAAAAACAAATCTAGACAAACAAAGGGACCCCACAACAGGGCGTAGCATTGAAGGTATGGGGGATCGGGCATTTCCATGCTATAAGGGGGTAAAATAGCTCTCACTAAAATGCGAGCTGAGCAACCCCACCCCTCCACCTACAGTGTCAAAGCCAGTGCACAAGAGTTAGAGCAAGTTTGGGGCATTCATTAAGTTCTTGGCAGCTACCTGGGACCACCAAGGCCTTCTCCTGAGAACAGCAAGACTTAAGATCCCAAGAGGCTAAAGAACTGGACTTTGAATACAAAATAAGTGCACATAAATCATCAATATTAAGTAAAAAAATGCACTGTTTATATATGCTTTGACTTAAAAATCCTAGGGTACATATTCATGATATAAAAACCTGATATATAGGTATAAGAGACATTAAATATTAAAAATTACACTCTTTTCACTAGCAAATAATTGGAAACAAATGAAATGACTATCAGTTCAGAAATTAATGAAAAATAATTTATTAATATATGGAATTATATTATGTAGTAAGAAATGATGGAATCAAAAACATTGGAAGATTTGTATTATTTGGAGGAGAATGGATTGAGCAGAACCTAAAAAAATGTTATGTGGATTAGATTGTAGCATTTAATGTTAACCTTCAATGGTTTGTTTTCAGTTTGGAGAGAGGTTTCTATTGATTAGTTGCAGGGCTAAGACCTCAGTTCTGTCTCATTCAAAATTGATAGTTACTATGTGATTTAAGATATAGGAGGCATAATTATCAAACTTTTGGCTATCACAAAATTTGTAAGTCAGAGGAATTCCATTGTATCTTATTTGAACAAAATAGAAAAAGTAAATTTCATGGAAGAATGAAGATCCAAAAAGTTCTCAGAAAGCTAAATTGATGGTTTGAATTTTAAAGGATGAAACTCAATAGGGATAAATAAAAAATGCTTTATTATAGTTCTAAAATCAATTGCACAAGCATAAGTTGAATGATACCTGATATAATAGAAGCTCATGTGAATAGACAATTGTTTTACTTGACTTCATATTTAATATGTCAACAATGTGACTGCTAATGTCATAGTAGTTATATTGTGCTTTAAGATTTACAAACTACTTCTCTTACATTAACAGCAGCATTATATATTAGTTTAAGGCTCGTAAAGCCTTATGGGTTATCTCTTCTGATTCTCATAAGACCATGAAGGTGCTACTTTTACAATTGAAGAAACTGAGACTGAGAGGTTATATTAACTAGCCATGTTCACATAGTGTCTGGACAGGATTTGAGCTCAGGTCATCTGGCCTCCAAAACTGACACTATCCTCTGCACCACCTGACTACTCCAAGAACTCTGTGAGGTAGGTTGACCAAGTATTATTCTTCCTTTTTGTAGACAAGGAAACTGAGACTCAAAGAGGTTCAAGTTCCATGACCACCCAGACAATATCAGAACCATAGATCAAATCTAGGACTGTTGACATGAAGAAGTATATTGTCTATTACACCATGATGCCTACCAAATCAATGAAATCCTATGCCACCTTAATAAAAGTATGATGTTCAGAACAAGAGGGAAATACAGTGTGCCCATTGTGTTCTTTATTAATCAGAAAATATCCAGAATTTTCCTCCCTTATATTTCTGGGCATTACTTGTAAAGATATAGTTCTATAAACTAGATCCAGAGAGGAGGTACCATATTGAGGAAACCTCCTAAAATTATGTCATATCATAAAAAGGCTGAAGGAACTTGAGATGTTTAGCCTATAGAAAAGAAAACTTAGAGAATCATGATAGCTATTTTCAAATATTTGAAGAGATGCCAAACAAACAAATATTTATATTTATTTATAATTAGATCGTCTGTTCCTTGGGGGAGGAAATATTTTTGCTTCTTTTTGTATCCCTATACCTTAGCATGGTGCCTAATACTAACATGGTGCTTAATATTTACTGCCTGCTTATTTTATGTCATTCTAGAGTGCAGATTTTTGGTGAAACTTAATAGGGAAGCAGATTTCAGCTAAATAGAAGGATCATTCTAGGCATTAGGAAAACTGAAGGGTACTTCTCTGTGAGATATTGCGTCCCCATTACAGGAAATGTTTCTTTAACCTGTCAAGGGTGCTGCAGATGGAGAAAAGTATGCACCAGATTTACTCTGAGGTCCCTTCCAGTTTTAGGATTTTATAATACCATGAGAGAGATGCAAGACCCATTGCCCTACTTAACCAAGCTATTCTGATTTTATTTCTCTAGGGAAATAAAGTACAGAGGATCCATTTTCTCAATCTTTTGTGCATAAGTTTTATATACCTATATGTTTCTAGTATTAAAGTGTCATTATTGCTATGAATGGTTAAAAATAAATTTTGCTATTTGTTGACCTGGATGATAAAGAAAAGGATAAAATTATCCTGTGTGGGGTAAAGGTAGGTTTCAAGAGATAGTTTTGTATAGCAGAAAGAGTACTAGACTTGGAGTTAGGAAAACTGAGGTAAAAATCTCACCTCTGACACTTATCAGCTCTGTGATCACGAACAGGTCCCTTATCACCATGTAATTATAATTCTGGATGATAATTTCAGGCTGGATTTTCTTGATTATCTCTTTTTCAAAAGGGCTTTCATAGTTCAGGGTCTGTCCTCAAGCTTTTGAGTTCATGAATTCAATATTTTCATGCTATGAGATCCTGTTATATAAACACAAAAATTTTCCTGAGAATCAGGAACATATTGGTTGCTCCTGTAGCCAGAGGTAGGTCATTGCACTCCAGAGACCAAATTAAACATTCAAAGATTATTTGCCTATCGATTTAGAATGGAGAATTAGGGATTATCAAGGTAGGGTAGTCCAATGAATTTCCTTCTTGCATCCTAGTGATTTTTCCCTTTTAAATATATGGATCTGTTGAATAGAATTAGTGTGATCTCTGGATCATGCACGGTAAATTGATACATTCTTATTTTCTAGAACTTTTTTCAAGGCAGGTATAGAGTATAGTGGATAGCGTATTAAACTTAGAAATCAGGAAATCCTGAGTTCTAATGTGGCCTCAGAAATCTAATTACAATGTGGTCATGTACAAAACATTGATCCTCCTGTGCCTTCAGTTTTCTCATCTGTAGAAAAGGAGGTAGCAGTAGTATCTATGTTCCAGAGTTGTGAATTTACAAAGAGATAATATTTGTAAACCATTTTGCAAGCCCCAAATATTATATAAATGTTTGCTATTGCTATTATTATTATTTAGAATTATCAGTGGGTATCTGGTTGGTAAGGAGGATAGACCTCTGCTTCTGGAGTCAGAAACATGCAAGTTCAAATCTGGCCTCAGAAATTTGCTGTGTAGTTTTGGGCAAGTCATTTAACCCTGTCTGCCTCAGTTTCCTCATCTTAAAATAAGCTGGAGAAGGAAATAGCAAACTTTCCCAGTATCTTTGCCAAGAAACCCCAAATGAGTTTTCAAAGATTAGGAAATGACTAAAATGACTGGACAACAAAATATTATCCATATTGCTCATTCTCCCCAGGAATTAGGAATGTTACTCATGTTGAAATCTGCAATATTACAAGATTCAGATTTATTTTATATTCATTATACTTTGGGGTGTTATCTTCCTGGCATTTTAATATTTTCGGTAAACTATTTCAGAGATCCAAGACAAGATGATTTATAGATTTTCTGAGTTATATCCTGTGAATTCTGCATGTGTTCAGTTTCTGAGTGATTTTTTCCAACATTGACCTAAGATTATAGGGTATATCCAGGATAAGAGAGAACTTTCTAAACATGTATATTAATCCATGGGGAAAGGAGGATGTTACATTTGAATATTACAAACTCATTTTTTTAAAAAAGTCATTTCTCTCACTATTCCTCCTTTCTTCTTCTCTCTCTCTCTCTCTCGTATTATAAGTAGGAAAATATCAAAGGCAAGAAAAATAGATTATTAGTCATAGATGGGAAATACAGTTATGATATAACACCCAGGATTGATATAAGTAGGATTCAACTTACATGTTTGTGAATAGACTCTATACATTCACATGGTGCTTAGCATCCAAATGTGTATGTATATATGAATCTTATAAATAAAACAAAACTAAGGAACAAAGGTTCAAAATTTATTATTTAAAATGTAGTATTGTCATTTTTGAAACTTGTGGCACCTTAATGTGCTGTCTGCCCCACTCAGGCAAACTTTAAAATAATATCATCTTTCACAAAACTCTATTAAACTGTCACATAAATTTCTCTTATTTCCTTTTGCCGTCACTGCTGATTACAACCAAAGATATTTTTGTGTCAACAGAAATTCTTTCCATTGTTTTCAGCCTCTTCCTTCTGTCTAAATCATTTTGGGTGATATTCCTCTTGGGGGCAAAGATGCTCCTGAGTTCCTTTTACCTCTCTAGGGCAGAGGGTCAAATAATCCCTCCTGCCAATGACATTATTGCAGAGTTGCCTGAAGACTTTGAATAATGTTCATCCTTGACTAGACCCCAGTTCTAGACACATTAAATTTGGAAATGTTATTGCCTGTGTTTCTTGAATATTTATATTTTCATCTTCCTAATTCATATATCCCCTAAAGATTCTTCTTAATCAAACAGTCAAGCAATCATCTAATGACATCCTGCTTAAATCAAATCTATTCCCCAACAAACCTTCCTTGAGGTATGGTGATACCTGTTGAGAAGGTCCAGATCAGTTTATTGTTTCTTTCACTTGATCCTCCATGGTTCCCACTTTGGACATACTTCATAGATAAATAAGACTTGAGAGTAAGCTGCCTTAGTATAGTTCCAAGAAGTCAGCTCTCCTCTGGATCTGAATAATGATTTCATCTTCATGAACTTGCCCAGGTTTGGTGTCTTCTGAATTGAGGATCTGAGTGTAGGTCCCAGAATGACATAGATACTAATAAACATCAATATCTTATTATATACCTTCCTCCTTTTGCTGATTGCTGAGTCATATTAAGCATTTAAATGTTTGTTGATTGAATTAAATGATTGGAGAAGATCTAACACCAAGCACCATGAGTACTAGGGCTGAAGAGTTCTTCCTAGTCTTAAATGATTCATCCCTTGAACTAAACTCTATTCTTCTTTATAAGATTAAATTTTAATGGTTTGGCTAAAATATATGAAGACTACAAATAATAGCGGTGGTTGCCAATTCAAAGAATTATTGCTCAAAGTCGAAATGACTTTAATAACTTTTATTTACAAAAGAGATGGAAAGAGTGAAAGTAAAGAAACACAAAAAGGTAGAGAAGACACTAGCCTATCTAACTAAATATTGCTTTGGTGCTTGACTCAGCTAGGACTTACTGACCTTCAACAGGAATTAAACTCTCTCCAGGAGACATGAAGGGAAAGCCAGCTATCCACTCACCTATGTTCCCTCCAAGAGGCAGGTCAAGACAATGAATGAAGGTGATTCTTGAGGCCAACTTTCTTCCTTGAGCCAACCTTCTTCTTGAAGCTTACTCTTGAAGTCCAACTCCTTCTTGAAGTCGACTTCCTTCCATTGGCCCTAGAAATTCAGGGCCTTTTATAATGGGTTCTTGTCTCTTCCCCTTTTCACAGGGGACAATCATAGCTTCCAAATTATCTAGCATTGCCCAGGGAGGGCAGTGTTTGTGGGATCCAATTCTCACCTTCTGAAGTGGTGAATACTCATCAAAAGGGTTCACAGATTCCTGGCTGGTTGAGTTTCTGAGGGTATGAATTCTCTAAGTGGTTTGAGAGCTCCTCCACCTAGTTCAAGTTTTGTTGATTCAATCAAAAAGTAGACAAAGGAGAGTTAATCATGTCTTCACAATCTAGTGAGGTACTAAGTAGGGGTAGGTAAGTCATTGTTAACCAAAGTGTTCACTCCAACTAGGCAAAGAGAATAAAGGATTCCCTTTCACAAGTGTAAACTCAAAGAGAACAAATTCCCTTTTACATTTTACAAAATTCTTGTTCACCAGTATATAGAAATCCATTGATAAACATTATTGAATACCTACACTGGGTCAGGTTTCTAGGCCCATAGGTAGCTAGGTATAACAGTGGATAAAGTACTGGCCTTGGAATCAAGGAGATTCAACTTCATGAGTTTAAATCCAGACTCAGATATTTACTATCTTTGTGACTTCAGCCAAGTCACTTAACCTTGTTTGCCTAATTTCCTCATCTATAAAATGAGCTTGAGAAGGAAATGATCAACTACTCCAGTATTTGCCAAGAAAACCTCAAAATGGGGTTATGAAAAAATCAGACAAAGGATCTACCAGATACTATGCTAACACTGGGTGTACAAAGACAAGAACCAAGCAATCCCTGCCCCCAAAAAGTTTCCATTATATCCTAGAAACAAATAAACAAATATATACACATATATACACACATATATATAATTGATATACAAAATATAAATAAGGCTATTAAAAGGTAAATATATAAACCAAATATATTATTAAACATAGAAATCAGCACCCTCCCCATTTTTCTCCCTTAAAGTCCCAGTTGATGTGCCAGTAAAATCAATTACCCTATGATTCATTTGTTTTCCATAGTTATGAAAACTGTGGGTAATGGACTATACTAGCCACCTATATGTGATATTGTATAAGAAACTGCCTGCAAGTTTGTATGCCCAATGTTTAGCACAATGCCCTGAAACAGAGTGCTTAATAAATGGCTACTATTTTATTAAATAGACATTCTTCTACTACTGTAAACTTAGAGTCTTGGTCTCCTTACTGTATCAACTCATTTTATACATAGAGGCTTTCTTCTTATTTGGGGATCTAGGGCATCCTATCTTGTCCAATTCAGTTTATATTGGAAAATATACAATATCATCAATATAATTCAAGACCTTCAGCATGGCTTTGATATAACATGGATTTTCCCTTGACCCTGATCTAAAGAGTCTACTGCCTTAAGGGATGTTCTCGTTTTATCTATATAGATCTACTTTACTATTTAAAAAAGTTAAAAATGCCAACTTCCTCTCCCCCAGATTATTAATTCATTTAAATTGGGAGCTTGGAATAAATTTCAATCATTATTTTCTTTGCAAAAATTCAATTTTCCTGCAACTTTTCATGTCAACACCTATTGTACAAAGTGAGAACAAATACTTTGGTACAATTCTGTGCAGCATTGTTATTTGCTATCTGTACTCCAGTAAAATCCTCAAGTATTTTCTCTTATGACTTTATTAAGTGGCTTCCCAGGCTTTCTTCAGTCTGAAATCTATTTGATAAGCTGGACATTCTAAGCTCCTCATAAGTCTTGATGCATCTGCCTATATTGAGAAAGAGTACTCTTGCTTGCTTCTCAGGCTAGAGCAGACTACCTGTGCTCTACAATTCTAGCATGAGCATTGAGGACAGTGCTGTGCTTAGGAACTCAGATCCCTGATGACAAATTCATTACTACATGTAAGAGAAGTTACTGCATAGCAGAAAGTCTTTTCTTGTTAGGTGCAGGCTCATTGGGAAATCTTCAAGGATATAATGGGCATAAAATAATAGACAGAGAAGTGGGAGGCTGATACAAAAGATAGTTGAACTATCAAGTATAAATCTATTGAGAAATTCCTTGCAAAGTTGCATGTAGGTGAGGATTGAACGGAGATGAGTTCAGTCAGTCAGTCAAAAAAATATTTATTAAGGACCCACTGTGTGGCAGACATTCTGTTAAGCTCTGGGGATATATGAGAAAAATGTGATTTCAAGGGGCTTCCAGTCTAATGGGAGAGTAAACAAACAAACAAGTGTGTATAAACAAAGTACTGGATAAATAGGGAATATTTAATGAAAGGAAGACAGAATTAAGAGGGGTTGGGGAAGGTTTTCTGTAGAAGGTGGAATTTCAGCTAGAACTTGAAGAAAACCACAAGGCAAAAATGAGAAGGGAGAACATCTAAGACATGGGAGACAGCCAAAGAAAATGCTCAGAGCCAAGAAATGGAGAGTCTTTTTCATAGCGAGGAGGCCAGTGTCTCTGATTCAGACAATATATGGTAAAGCCTAAAGAAAATGAAGACTGGAAATATGAGTGGGTAAATGTAGATTATAAAAGATTATGTATGCCAAACAGAAGATTTTGTATTTGATCTCAGAGATGATAAAGAGCCACTGGAGTTTATAGAGAAAAAAATATGGAGAGAGAGAGAGAGAGAGAGAGAGAGAGAGAGAGAGAGAGAGAGAGAGACAGACAGACAGACAGACAGNGAGAGAGAGAGAGGGAAGAAGGGAGAGAGAGGGAGGGAGGGAGAGAGGGGCAGGCCGGCACACAGTCTTTCACAGTCTTTTGCAATAATCAAGGACTGAAGTGATAAGGTGGTAGCAGTATCAGAGGAGAAGAGAGCATATTTAAGACAATGGAAAGGTGATTTCTACAGGACTTGGCAACAGATTGGATATGGAGGATAAGCATTGGAAGGTAAGATGGTAAGATATGGAGGAGAAGAATTGTAGACTGACTCCTATTTTGCAAACTTGGAGGACTGAAAGGATTCCAGGTGTGCCTTTGACAGTGTTAGTATACTAAGTGGAGAAAATGGGAGAGTTATGGTGAAAACATAATAAGTTTGGTTTTGGACACATTGAGTTTAAGATGTCTACTAGACATCCAATTAAAATGACCAAATAGGCAGCTGGAAATGTGAGACTAGAAAAGGTCATCAGAGATCTTCTTAGGGCTAGGTACAAATTGGAGTAGGATTAATAGACAACACTGAACATAGGAAATGGCCCAGAGGATTTTTATGGACAACAAATGCCACTTTCCTCTCCCTCATATGTTGGCACCCTGGTAGAGAGTCCCAGTTGCCCTGTCCTAGCTATGGATATGGCTTGAGAGGGCGGGGCATGGCACCAAAGCAATTGTACACATTTGAAAACAAGTGGCCAGAAGCCAAAGTCCTTTTGTCACATGAAGAACCAGTTTATAGTTCTGCAAAGGAATTGTACAAGAGCTCAATCATTCATTCCCTTAGTCTGAAATGGCTTATTAGTATTTCCAACAGGTCCCCTGACTATACCTCCCCTCCAGGGCACTGTGTTGATTCCACACATCCTAAGAGCACTTGGCCTGTCAGGGGCTCTTTCTTACTGCCCAATCATCTGTGAATATCCCTAATTCAGAAGGTGAATACATTCAAATGGCATTCGCACAAAAGGTAGGTTGCCAAGCAACAGGAATCTGAAATACCCCTGTCAGGCATAGCGAGTGGAAAACAGGCAGTTCACAACCCACGTGGCAATTTTGTTTCAAATGGCAACAATAATAATACATTTCTGTCTCTCTCTTCCTCTCGGTCTCTCCCTTTTGAAGAATGAACCCCCTGCCAAGGCTCAATGGCTTCTGCATAATTTCACAAAATATCTGTTCTGGCCTGAGATGATTTTTTCAGTCCATGTTGGCACTGTGAGCTTTCTGTTTGTGGGACCACTTGGCACTTGGGTTCCTAACAGTCTTCTCCTCACATCTAATTTATTAGCTACCTTTCTCATACACCTGTTTCTTGCAAGCACCTCTCCCAACTACCTGTGGGGAAAAATGAGGCTTTCTATGTCTCTAAGGGAATGGTAGAAGAGTCAAGGATCCTTGGCCACATTTTAGTTTGAAATAGTTCAGTTTCTTTGTTTAGTTGCATCATATGCCTTGTGTTTATGGTCTTTTCCCCTCCTCTCCCAAATTTATTGACCTTATGATAGGGTTTTAATTTATTTGTCAATATGGAACAAAATGATTATTCTTCAATATTTAATTGATCAAAAAGCATGTCTTAATCATATGTTCTATGTCAGACACTGAATTAGGCACAGGAGATATAAGATAGTTCTTTACTCCAAGGAGTTTACATTCAAATACATACAACTGTAGAGGAATGTTAACCTGTGAAGTCTGAGTCTAGGATATAGTCGCAGAATATAAGAGTAGAGCTATAGGGCAACAGATTGTCACGCCTTCTCTAGTAGCAGTGATAACCTTATTTTGGTAGGGAAATAGTTACAGTGGCAAGGTAGATGGCAATTTCCTTGAATTATATCCTGTGATGCTGGAGGGTGGATGGATAGATGGATGAATGAGACATATCTAAAATAGTCCTCAGAGTAAATAGAATTCTCCTAGAAAACTAGACAATAAAATCATATATCTAACTGAGGCTCTGAAATTTTATTTTATTTTATTTTATTTTTATTTTATTTTTATTTTATTTTTTATTGTCCAGTCACAGAGATAATAAACCTCAGAAGGGAAATTCGAATTGAAGTCTTCCTGTACATCCTATACATTGTAATGATAAATTATACAGCCATGTGAAAATCAAGATGATGGACAGTGACCTGCTTAGAATATAGAATGAACTGAGCCTGGCAGAAGCTGGCAGGTGCCAAGGCAATTGAGACTCGAGTATAAAAGGGAGGATTTGAACTGAGAAGAAATCTCATTTTTGAGATTGGGATTGGAGAGGGTGGCTTGGTAGAGTAGGCCATAGGCGAGCTTATTCAACCTGCAACCTGTACCAATCAATTTCATCAGTCCCTATCCCAAATTAACCTGATCCTGAATTAATCTGATTCTGAATTAACCATCAAGAAGAAACACCAACATATATCAGCAGAGTAACCTTTATTTAGGTTGAGGCCAGTCTGGCTCAAGCAGACTGGCATCTGGCAAACCTGATTAACATCAATCCTGAAATCACCTACAACATCATTAGCCTTAGTTAATTAAGGACTTCCTGTTTCCCTTCTTCCCAGCCATTACTCTGCTTCCTTTCCCTAAGCCTGTTAATAATAAATCTTTAAACTTACCATAGACCTGGTTTCATCTATAATCCTAAGGGTCAGTAATTATATCCTTGAGATATTTGAAGGGAAGAGGTGAATTATATCATTCAAAGCAGAGTTAATTCGCAGTCAACCAAGCATTATCCATTAAAGGCCAGAGAGTCAGTTAGACAAGGTATTTGTATAATTCTAACTGTAGATTCATTGTTTGGCTTGGTACTCTGGAACACTGTTATATGTGGAGTTTGAGTCCAGCAGATTCACCATATTTTAATAACAGCTACTGCTGTGGGGTCCTTTGAGATTCACTACTACAATTTAAGTGTCTCAATTAGGATTCACCCCTCTTTACCCAGCTTTAGATCCTCATACCATCAGGATTATCATAACAACATCTCTTCAGTAGGCCATTTTATAACTCAATGCACTCCATATTTAGAATTGAGGTTAGAAGAGAAATATATTATATTTGAGGACTATACAACCTTAGAAATCTGATCAGAAACCCTGTACATTGTGGACCATGAATTCCTTTTTGCCTCCTAAGATATAGAAAGATCAACCCCTGTGCAAAGGCTCTGCCTCCAGTTGGCCAATTGGCATCTTAATCTAGACAAATACAGTCTTTACTTTCAACTCCAAAACAATATATTTCTGAATATTGGTGTGTGTAATATGGCAAGTGTCAATATCTCTACCATGGGGATCATTTCTAGTATCATTAGGGTATGGAATGTCCAATATCCATTCTTGATTAGTCCTGTGAATAACTAGCCATCTTCTGCCTATTTGAGAACCACTTGACACAATGTTATTGTGAGAGAAATCAGTAATAAAGCAGAGAAATAGTTCATGATGCTCCTGGGGAACCTCCTTTCTAGTATATACTGTCACTTCAGAGTCATAGTCCCTTTACCAGATGAAAGGCTCAAATAACCTGTAGCCATGCCTGCACAGTGTGTTTATTGTAACCCATTTCCACTTCAGGACACCACCTGGCTCTTACAGTACTTTGCACTCTATTATGTCTGTTCCTTAACCATCTTGTCACCATGAAAACCTGGCCACTCTGTGACACTGTAGATGAATTTGTCCACATGGATCTGTGATCTTATCAATGTGAGTACCTCCTACACGACCAGAAATTACAATCCATTTATGCCTGTTCATTGTGTATTCTTCTCATTTTCATCTTCCTACAACTCTTCCATGTGTGTTCATTCAATATGCTGAGGACCTCCCTGAGTTCTCTTTGAAACTGGTTGGCTATCAATGGAGCAATTAGACTGTTCTCTCATTTTTTTTCATTTTCTGTTAATTATTTACTTTTCCTTTATGTCATTTCCCTTATATGATTAGTTATTTGTAATGTGTGAAAACTTACCTATAGTTACTATGCAACATGGAGAGTTGAATGGATTGTCTTTTGGAGATTATAAAGATTTCTAATGACTCTAGTTTCTTTTCCTGAACAAACAAACCTAGTACATTAAAACAACAAAAACAACATTATTGTTATTATGTGGATTTGAATCATGGAATACTAGTATCTTTGAAGGAATGAAATGGAGAGTTAGCCAGAGGGTACAAGAAAGAAGGAAGGAAACAAGTCAGGCAATGTACTAAGCATTTTAGAAATAATGCCTCATTTCAACTTCACAACAAGCATAGTAGGTAGGTACTATTAATATTCTCATTTTAGTGTTAAGGAAACTGAGGCAGGCAGAGGTTAAATGACATGCTCAGAGTCTACAACTTAAATTTAAATTCTGGTTTTCTTGACACCCTGCTTAGTGCTCTAGGAAATTGTGCAAGGATTATTATCATTATTTTGCCAATGAATAAATTGAATGGTATAGAGATTTTAACTGACATATTCAAGGCCACACCTTAAGTAACAGACTTGGGATTTACTTTTGCTGACCTAATGAAAAAGGCATTCAGTTTCAGTGAATCTCTTGTAACTTTTTTTTTTTTTCAGAAAATAAATAAGTCAGTTGAACAGCTAAGAGCAGAACTTGGATCCTGGTGGAGAAGTATGATCTATGCAGAGGCACAGAATTCCCACTTCTCTCCCTGTAGAATCATTAATGACTACCTTGGGGTGCATGTACATCAGAGTTTGAATACACTCTGACTTATATGTTCCCCTCCTCAAAAAAAAGTTCCTTGATTCCAAGTTCAGGAACCCAGTTATCAGGTGAGATATAAGGGAGTTTCTAGATCATATCAGTTTACACTTCTAGAGTAGATGGGGGGGATTCCCTGGCTAATGCCAGTCTTGGATTTGCTATTTTTCTAAACCTTATTGTTTATTTGGGGAGCAGTTCTTTTAGAGAAATGGAGAATTTCCTGAGCAGTACTAAGACCAGGGTTGTATCTTTAGGATCCTAAGTTAAAAACATTTGGCAATTTCTCTTTTGAGAGAGAGAGAAGTGAATTTTTGTGTGGTACCAGAATTGGGCTGCCTTTCTAGAAACCCAAGTTTATGAGTTTAAGAACTCAGCATTTTAGAAAAAGAAAGGGGATTTCCTGGTCAGTTCTTAAATATATAAACATAATAAATTAATAAATAAGTAAATATAAATACCTCTTAAATAGAAGAGAATGTCTTCCATTGAGAAAAAATAAACGATTTTCACATCTAGCTTCTTGTGGAAAAGAGAATAATTCTCATGACTCCTGTTATTGGATAGTAGGAGACTAAGTCTACAACGTGGTCTGTGTCAGGTAGGATTGTCGGAAAAGACCTGGAATTTCTCCTGATCCATAATTGTATATTATGTCTGTGTAGGTCCAATGGTAATTAGGAATCACTGCTATACTGCCTATATCTATATCTATATCTATATCTATATCTATATCTATATCTATATCTATGTCTATGTCTATGTCTATTTCTCTCTAACTCTCTCTCTAACTCTCTCTCTTTCTCTCTCTCTCTCTGGCTCTCTCTCTCTCTCTCTATCTCTTTCTCTATCTATAGAAAAGAGAGGAGGAGGAGGAGGTGGTAGGAATATCAACTTTTAGAGCAGTATAATAAATCTGCACCTCTACACACACACACACACACACACACACACACACACACACACACACACACACACGCTTATTCCTAAAGTAAAGGTGCAACTCCCTGGAATATGAAGGGGAGTTTCCTTTTATCAACCATAAGATTGCTTCCTCTCTGAAGTCAAACTATGAGTCTAGAAAATTTGTATAGAGCTCAAGGAGAAGGTAGAAATAACAAAAAGATGGAAAATTGTATCAGTTATTCCTAGCCTCCTCTGTCCCTCTTGTTTTGTGCAATTGTTATAGGAGATGAAACAAAGGTTTCATTTTGATATGTTTGGATACCTGGAATTATATGGAGTAACTGAGGATCGTTTCACAGACATCTGTGGAGATCTAGACAGAATAGAATTTAATATTAGTTGGAGATTTACCAGAAGTTACTGGCAGAGAGTAGGGTTAAGAAGGGAAAGGAATAAATCAAATATTTAAGTTTTAGGAGCTAGCTAGGTGGATTATAGATAGAGCAACAGACTTCAAGTGAGGAAGACCTGAATTTGATTTGAGTCCCTCATTATCTGTGTGACCATAGGCAAGTTGTTCAGCCTCTCTCAGTCTTAATTTCCTCCTCTGTAAAATGGGGGTGGTGGTGTAATAATAGTACCTGCCTTAATTGTTCTTTTTAGGATCAAATGTGATAAAATATGTAAAGTACTTTATAGAGCTTACTGCATTACATAATTGTTAGCTACTACCCAATTATATGATTTGGAGGTTACTCCTAGATTGAACCCAGTCTGTGAAAGCTTTATGAAGTCTGTGACGTTTGGCATGCCAGTCAATGGGACAGGACAGTATCTTGACTTCTTCTGGAGCAGAGAGGTTTCTGTATAGATCTATTTTTTTTTGACAGTCACTACATTTAAGGCATAGCAAATAAAGGGAAGAACAAATACAGAAATCCCATATGTGATACGTTAACAGAATTATTCACTGGAATGTTTTCCTGAAGTTTTCCAAGTGAAGTCAGCAGCTCTTTTAATCTCTCACTTCAGATTTTGGATTCTATATCTAACAGAGGCTTGTTATATTCTGGGCATGCTGAAATGTAACACAACGTAAAAAGGTAGGATGTGTTGAATGAGTCTTTATGTAGCATGAAAAGGTCCCTGAGCTATCTCATTTTTTGTTATTTACATTCCCTAGGAGGGTTATGTGGCTCCTGGGCTCTGTAGAGATAAATGGTTAGGTTAGACTCTGGCATCATCCCAGTATTCAAGAAAGGCTCTGCCTGGTGCTTTTCCTTTTCAGTTTTAGATTGGAAATCAGATGGAAGAGATTTATCCCCACCATGACTAACTTATGAGTGTTTGTATGTTTCATGATATCTTTTTGGAGGTCAAAGGAAGTGGTGATCTGTTGAGCTCTGGGATCTGGTTAGATTGGATAAAGGCCAGTTTTTCAAAGGTGGAGAAGAACATCAGCGGCCTCTAAATAAAGTCTGAAGTAACAGTCATAGCTTCTGATAAAGTTTAGGGATGAGATTTGTGAGAAAGAACTCTGCTACTTTTGTTTGTAGTTTACTTGTTGCCAGCCCATGTTATTATTCTTTTTTTTCCTGTGACTGCCATTTTTGTGTGCCTTGAATTTTGGGGAAGAAAACCTGAAATATGGAATTATTACACCAGGTAGATTAGATATCATTTTTTCATAGATACGTTTTTTTATTTTCCAATATGAAAACTTACAGAAAAATCTGTCTTGTTGACCATGGATGAGGAAATTCAAATGAACATGTTCACATTTATGCAAAGTCTAAATTTGTTATCTCAGGCCCAGTTAAGCCACTTCCTCTTGGTTATCTGAGAATTGCCCAGGAATAGATATGCTGATGGGTTTTTTTCCTTTTCATTTCCACCCATTAGCTCAGCAAATTTGTTTGTAGTTTAGAAGCAGTGGGTTGCAAAATAAGGCTCCATTGTCCTTCCCAGAGAAATACACGTTTTGAATATTTCAAAACTGGAATTGTTTTTTTGAGAAAATGCCAATGAATCAGAATACTTTGTACTAAAAAATCTCATTAATCTTTTATTCTCTCTGTTAGTGTTTCAACTCTAGTCCAATGGTCTACAATAATCTTTCTGTTTCATAGGAGAAATTTTTTTATTTAGGATATTGGGATCCATGCTCAGTATTTTTGGGATGTTTAGCTGAGCCGTTTAGTTAATGGTGCTAACAAGGCAAAGGCTTATCCAAAAACAGTATAAATAAAATAGAGAAAACAGGAAAATCCTTATCCCTTAGACCAAACACACCTCCAGCCCTAGTCTGTTCTGTCTCATTTTAGAAATGTATGAATGTAGTGAGAAGGGACCAGAGTGAAGAGGAGTCACTGCCATCCATCACCTATATGGGAAAAAATGAAAATATAATAGACTTTCAAAATATATCCTTTTCATGTGTTAGCTTGATGGAATAGTTGGTCAGTGGTCAGGTTCTAATGACAATGTCCTAGAGATTGCTGGACTTGCAATTCAAAATATTAAGAAAAGTCAAATTGACATGTGCATAGGATCTAGTGGTAATAAGTCCCCCAAATATGGGCTTATTAGACCCGAAATGACAGCCTCTGAACCTCCACTTCCTGAACATTATATTGGGCTCCAGGCTCCACTTTTATCAAAGTTACTCAATACAAGCAGTATTTTGCTCCAATTCTGAGCTGGAATACTCAGAGAAGGGGTTTTTATATCCTTCAGAGGCACATGGGTGGGTAGAGTTCCTCCATTAGGATCCTTGTGATAGGGAAATTTCTAACAGATGGAAAATTCTTTATAATTGACTCTGGCATCAGAAGACTTGAGTTCAAATCTCATCATCAAAACTTCCTGTGTGACCTTGGATGGCTCGCAACTTCTTTTAGTTTGTTTCTTTACTAAAATGAGGGAATTGAATTAGAAAGTCTGGGAGCTTCTTTATAGTTTTTTATTCTTCTTCCAGGTTTGCTTTGAACAAAGTGGGATTAAGAGAGTCAGGAGGTCAGGCACTGGAAATTACTGACTCTTGGGAAAAAGAAATGTATTCAGGAAACAGAACTTTAGATTTGAACTCATGATTATCATATAGTGGGGCTAGTAAAGGATCTAAGCCTTTTAAGTCTATTTGATGATCACTAGTCTAACTGCTGGTCCTGAGTAAAACCTCTGAAATGTTATATTAATATAAAAAACAAAGAATATTATATAGCAGGTGAACTTACTGCAAATGTTCCTTTCTATGTCAAATGTTCATTTCTATTTCAAACATTCTTTCTAGTTATGATTTGAGGGTTTGGGATCATTTTTTAAGCTTTAAAAGAAAAACAAAAATAAACAAAAGGTATTCCGTGATCCTCTGAGAGGATTGTTATCTACTAGATAATTTCATTCTCAAGTAGTCTATTTCCAAGCCACCTATTTGCTGCATTTGCCTATATTTTCTTTGGAGTCACTGGAATTCCCTAAGAGGGAAGGACATTTTATTGGAAGCCTCATCCTTTCCTATGTCCCTGCCTTGCCTAGTCAGCTACATTTCCAATTCTGTGGATCAAAAAAGTAACATTAAATAAAAAATACTATGATATAAAGAAAAGATAGTGGGGCAGCTGGGTGGCTCAATGGATTGAGAGTCAGGCCCAGAGATAGGAGCTCCTGGGTTCAAATCTGGAATCACATTCTTCTTAGCTGTGTGACTCTGAGCAAATCATTTAACCCCAATTGCTTCTCCTTTAGCACTCTTCTGCCTTGGAATTAATACTTAGTTTGATTCCAAGACAGAAGGTAAGAGTTTATTTTTTAAACAATGAAAAGAAAAGATAGGACTCCAGTGAGCTAGATATTTGTAGGCCTGCTGGTGGACAGTGACTGCCTTTTAGATAGGAGTTGGAGGAATGTCTCATATTGGTTCTTTCACTATCTAGTTAAGGTGTCCAGTCTGAACATGTAACTTTAGGCCTCTGCCTTGGCTTCATCATCTGTAAAATGATGGGGGTAGATTCCCACATTTCTAAGGTCCCGTCTAGCTCTAAATCTAGGATCTCATAATCATCTTATGAGAAATAAGTCTCTCAGTGCTAACAAGCTATGATTCTGTTATTTGGTGAGGTTGTGTTTTAAGAGATAGGGTTGAGAGTCCTTGAGACATTTAGTAATTAGGGTCGGTACTTAGCAATATCCAACATTACTAGCTCGAGAAACTTAGAACAGCCCCTAATGGAGACTACTTGGAAACCTAAAGTGATTGCCTCTGTTTTTGTCAGAATAATCATGACTACACCGTTTGGGAGGATGGACATGGTAGAATATAGACTGATTTCAAGACAGAGAGGTGGCCAATGGCCTAAATAGGCCCATGGATACTGTTTATGTCTGATTATCCAATTGAGGGAGATTACCCACTAATGAGATGATTAAAAATGCTCTGTTGTTTTCTTCTTCAGCCTCTGCTGCCTGACTTCAGGTCATTTCACTGTTTATTAGTAGTTTCCTTAGAAGATAAGAGGCAGAAAGTAAAAGGAGATGACACACCGGGTAATTTTGCTTCTTGCTAGCAACTCTGTTAAGGGAAAATAAAAACAAAAAAATTAAAAAATATTCAAAGAGGGAGGTGAAAGCATTGGCTAAAATCTAAAATGAGATTTTATGGTTTTCAATTTTCTCTGCTATCCCTGTTCCATATTACCATTGATAATCATAAAATTTCAAAGCTGGAAGTGACCTTAGAGATCATCTAATAATAATAATAATAATTTACATTTATGTAGGGCTTTAAGGTTTATGAAGTGATTTCTTTCAACTCATTGAGATAGGGAGTATAAGCACCTGAAGATAGGGCCAATATTGTTTTGTTTTTTGGCTTTTACAAAGGGGCAAAGATTTTACTTCAAAGAGATTTAAAAAAAAACAGAAGTATAAATATTTTCCCTCAACATATGGGACACATTCTTTCCCATACAACTTTGGTCCCTAAGGAGTCAAGGCTCACACAAAAGTTTCTTTAAAGCATTGGTTTTATCAAGTTCACATTCAAATTTGGAAAGGCTCCTGGATGGAGTCAGCTAGCCCTGAGCTGGCCCTGAAGGTCATTTTCTTGACCTTGATATTGGACTAGATGGTCACAAAACCTTGCATTGACTCTAATCCTAAACCTTATGAAACAAAGTCATTGCCATCTCAGGCTTCTTTACCTAAAAGCAGGAAAAGTAGACTCACCAGAGGAAGAAGCAACAGCAGGGGCATACTTTGATGGGACACATTGTAGAGATCGAATCAGAAGATAAAAGGTTTAAAACCTGTCTCTCTACTCAGTGATTAGGCTTTACTTTCTCACCGGAATATGCCAGGCTGGAAAAGTGCCCAGGTCAAACCTTCATATCTCTAGTACCTAGCATCTGTACTACCTTATGCTCTGGAGGTGCTTGTTAAATGTTTGTTGAGTTAACTGAATAGAATTATTTCCATTTGACAGATAAGTATTTAAATGTTCAAAAAGTTTAAGTGCTTTTCATATTATTCATCCCAATAGTAAGCGACAGAATCAGGACTCCAAATGAGGTTCCTGGAAAATGACCCCTCCATTATTCTGAAGTCTCCAAAGATCACATTTCATATATATGTTAGTTGAAATCAAGAAACCTTAAAGTCAAAACTGCAGTTAATAACTGAGTAAGATCTCAAATCTCTTGTTTCCATTTAAAGGCTATTTTCATTATGCAATCTGTCAATATGGTTAGTGGTGGGAAGGTGGGATTAATGCTACTTCAACAGTTAATTAAATAACAACTACCCATTTAGGTAATTGCTATTATGTACCAGACACTGTGCTAAGCACTTTCAAATATCATCTCATTTAATCCTCACAACAACCCTGGGGGCCAGGGATCCTTGTTCTTATTTCACTGTTGAGGAAACTGAGTCAAAGAAGTTTAAGTGATTTTCCTGAGATAATATAGCCAATAAGTGTTTGAGGCTAGATTTGAACTAATGTCTTTAGGACTCCAGGCCCAATAATCTATCCAACCTGAGGATACAAAATTTATAATGAGATAATGAGGGTATGGCAGCTAGAGTATGGATATCATAATATGGGGGAATATTCTAATATGATACATAAATGTATAATAATCATCTAACTATCAAAAGAGATCAATATTTTCACTTTTCTCTTGTTTTTCTTATTCATCTTCATATATACAATATTGTACATCAGATAATTGTAAAACTAAAATGGAAATAGGAATGTCTATATAAAGATGCATATGCATCATATAAAGGAAACCATTATAAGTCAAAA
Source organism: Gracilinanus agilis (assembly GCF_016433145.1). Taxonomy (NCBI): domain Eukaryota; kingdom Metazoa; phylum Chordata; class Mammalia; order Didelphimorphia; family Didelphidae; genus Gracilinanus; species Gracilinanus agilis. The sequence goes on from NC_058131.1 coordinate 597,001,986, forward strand.
CATTTCATTCCAGAATCTAATTCTTCTTTCACTTTGAATTAGCTACTTAAACATTCTGGACCCTAGTTTTCTCATTTCAAAATATAGAGAATAATTTTTGATCCATTAACTTCAGAATGTGGTCCTGTTGTTATGTGACTTAACAAGTTGTGGTCTATGACTGTAATGGAATATTATCGTACCATAAGAAGGGACAAGACAGATGATCACAAAAATTCCAGAAAAGTATGTAAAGTTACGTAAAGTGAAGTGAGTAGAACCACAAGAACATTGTGTAGCAGTAATGTAATTAACAGCAACAATATATGATGATCAACTGTGAATGACTTAACTATCAGCAGCAATGCAAGGATCCCTGAATCAATCAGTGGATAAATATTAAGTTCCTACTGTGTATCTGATATTGTTATTGAACTAGAGATAGAAAGACAAAAAAAGAAAGAAAAGAAAAGAAACTATCCTTTTTCTCTTAAGAAACTTATGTTCTATATTAGGGTGAATGAATCATACACATATTAGAATATGAAATGTATATATATATGTATATATATATTTGGGCATACATATGTATAGTGTCTATACATTTTTATGTGGAGATGGGGATGAGGATGAGGACAGGGAATGAATGGGTGGAGAGAGACGTTAGGATCACCTGAAACTTGAAATATTGAGCAAGGGTGAGATGGTACAACTTAGAAACTCGTTTAGTTGTGTGGACAATAAGAGGGTCTCCTATGGGGTCATTGGGTTTCCTGACACTTAAGCTGCTAAAATAGTTTACCCCAGCAGCTTAGATTTTAGAAAGAGAGGCATGTTTGCAAATAAACTACAAAGAAAGACTTGGGAAGTAGATATGTTTCTTAATCTAAAATATTCGGGAAAATGGGAAATAATGCCCTTTCCCTTTCTTCCTTTTCCTCTCCACTAAAAAAAAGAAAACACAGTATAAAAATTTTGTCTCAATATTTTTCATAATAATGGTGTCACATCTTTATGGAAGGAGGGGGAGGAGACCTGATTGATTTGGTCCCCACATCAGCCACTGTTCTAAAACAGCCATAGCACACACTATCTTTCCACTAGGTTACAGCAGTATCCTTTTTCACTCATTTGGGATACTGAATCAAACTCTCCATCGCCTCCTAAGATCCTTTATCCACTTTCCTTTCCTGTGCACACCTGGCCATTCTTTGGCTTTGTGGCTTAGAGGTGGCATGAGGGAGAAACTACCTTGGCAAACAGGCCTTAGTATATTATGGACAATGTTCACTCTATTGACAATGTTACTTAATCCTTTTTTGATCTAGATTTGCTTATACATGTATCTTAGAACTACATTCTAATTTATCATGAAATATTTAAATAATCTTGTAACATTATTCCATTTTTTCCCTCCTGTTGAAAAAAGAATATCCATTAAACTAATCAGATTAAAGTTTGAAAAAAATTAGCAGAAGAGAAAACTAAATGTTTGGGGAGCCAGTAAAGACTTCATTAAGAAGGTGGTGCCTGAACTGAGTCTTGAAGGCAATATAGTTCAGAATTTTGCCAGGAGTTTAAGTCATACTTACCAGCCTATATGTTGTGACCTCTGCTATACCCCCTTATAGGAAAATTAGGAAATATTTGCCTATTCCAGCCCAACAGTGTTTTTTTTTAAATTTTATAGCCATTTAAAAACTATATATAGTAGTATTTAGTGTCACTTAATACATGACAGTTTTTGTGAAACCTTAGGATGTAGTTTAACTGATGAGTGGATGAGTGACTTGAACTTAGTGAGAACATCTAAATGCTTTCTTGTCATTGACTCACTTATCTATTGATCACTTTTTAAATCTTTTTTAGACTGAAGACCATTTTTGGGCAAAAATAAAATAAACAAAATAAGAACTGGATAGTTCTTTCACACTGTCATCTGTTATCCTTATCCACCCACCCTGAGCAGCAGTCTTATTCATTTTGGGATCTTTTTTCTTTTCTCCAAATTAGCTTAAATCACTTTTTTTTCTGTCCTTAGCTTTCAAAGCCATCTTCATTTCATTATAAGATTTAGTACTCCTTAAGCTATTCTCCCAAGACTGGACTACTTTTTTTTACTGCATTCATTCTTCATTACTTGCCTGTGTTTCCATCTTTTATACATCTTTATTTTTTAATCAAATAATTTGTTTGTTACATTTAAATACCCAGGTAATTCCCTCCCCTTCCACTATTAGAGAAGGAATTATTTGGCAAATATATATATATAAAACTATGTCCTGTTTGCATTGGTAGATAAGTCCCTTCAAGCTCCCTCATTTCTTCTTTCCTGGAATAAATTCTGTTTGTTCTTAAAGATTTCTTTCTTGAACATTTCTTTCTTGCACTATTCCTCATGGGTCAACTTCTCCTATAGGATTTAAGGCTAAGATAACTTATCTATTTAAAAAGAAACAAAAAACTTTTGAAATTCATTCTTCTCTAATCTAGAATGATTCCAAATTTTACTTGACTTTTTTCTCCTTCTCTAACATGAATTCTAAGAAGAAATGGAAACTTCTCTTTTTTGCTACCATTTTTTTATTTGTATGTCCAGAATAAAATTTCTGTTTATTTCTGATTCCTTTTCAAAGATAAAATAGGATACAGTTGAAAATATAACAAAATTTAGAAATATCCAGATAGCTGGATGTAAGTCCTATGTCCATACTTTATCATGTTTCCATACAGTCTGTGTTTTTCCTGCCATCTTCTCTTCATTTTCTTCTCCTGGTTAGATGATCTGCTATGGGATCCCATAACAATATCATTTATATTTTTTCTCTATTAGTCTTCATTCAAATGGATTCCACTCTGCTTCCTCACTGAAATTCCTGTATTTTCTCATAAAGGCTTATTACTTATACAGTTTGCCCCAGTTTAACACATGACTAATGTTTATAAGTAGAATCTCATTTGCCACTAGCCTTGCCAATTTATTTCAACTTCAATCCTTGGTTACATCTATTGCTTTCTTGTTCTTGTTCAGCTCTAGCTAGTACTCTTTATAGCACCCCTTTAACCTTGATCTAATGACAGTATGATGTTGTAGAAAGAAAATTACATTCAGAGGCAGAAGATGTAGGTTGTGTTTCTGGCTTCTCTGCTTCTTATCTATGTGACTGTAGGCAATCATTTAATTTCCTTAGTCTCAGTTTCTTTAAAACAGGGATGATTATATTTCCAGTAGTTCACATTGTGGTGAAAGTGATGAAGAAATAGTATGGAATTGTAGAAAGTCTTGGAAGTCAGGACAGAGTTTGAATTTCAGTCCTGAGATTTGTCATTATGACTGTGTATCCTTGGACAAGTTAACCAATTCCACTATTTCCACAAATGTATATAAAGGACATTCAATGTATGCATAGTCCATAGGAACTTTATGGACTGATGAAGTCTTTCCTGGGGAATATGGGGAGGTGGTTTCTGGGAGAATTACAGTGACATAAGAGAAGAACTTGGAAGAAATCTGGAACATGTATAGGCATTTAATTACCAATTTTGATTGACTAACCCTGTGCTTAAGGAGAAACTCTCTGATTAACTGTAAAGGCATTGGAAAAGGCTTCTCATCTTCAGTTACTTTCTATTTCACCTTATTTGTATCTTTTGCTCATAGTGTCTGTTGGAGGGATTAGAAACTCTAAACTGGGGAGTTCTGAAAGTCTGGGAGAACAAGCCATAGAAATACAGGAGTAAGAGTCTAGGCTAGATGTTGTAGCAAGGAAGAGTAAATCTATCCTTTGGGAGGATCTTTGGAATCAAAAATTAGTAAAAGCTGATACAAGTATTCATTTAATGCCACATCTAGACATCAATTTGGTAGGACTAGTGTCATGTAGGATCTGAGCTAAATTATGAGTCTTATCTCTTCCCTATCCCCAGTCTTTGACTGGGCTAGTGTAGGGAGACAATACCCTGGAGGAAGTGGGCAAATTATATATATATAATATATATATATATATGTATATATATATATATACACACATATATATGTTCCCCTCTTGCTATATATTTAAAGTAAATATCCTTTGGTGAAAGCCAATTGATATTAAGAGGTTAAATGGAAGCAGAAGGCAGGTTGTAGGTCCCTCAAAATGGAAGAACTATGGCTTGGAGGAGAGGCTTAAATAGATGACAGTAAAGAAGAGAACCAGTTGATCTGGTACTTTTACAAAACCTCACAGAACAATGGAGCAGGCTTGGCTCTTGGAGAGAGGACCAGAGCACAAACATTGCACTTAAAATAGGTTAAAATCATTTATAATGCTTAACATTCAAGATTGCCCTGAATAAAATATTGAACTTTAAACTGTAAGAGAAATTCAAATTATTGTTGTTACACAAATGTGAGTTGATGTTGTTAACTGCTATAGTTACTTTTTTCTTCAGATTTTTCTATTGCAACACTTGAACAAGTCTCTCTCCTCCTAGACTCCTCCCTTAGTCTGGGTTAAGTTTTAGCATCAATTATCTTTTATCTTATTTTTTAATATTTAGTATCTTTTTTCTTCTATTTCCTCCTGGAACCAACACTTGAAATAGTCTCTACAAACTGCAATTCACTCATCTGGCCCTGATAATTTTTATCTTCCTTGATTCGTGCTTTTCCTTTCTCATCTTTTTCTTCCTCTTTTCCATTACTTTCTCCTCTACTCAAATAAAATAAATCTGTTCCTAGTATTCCTTCTTGTTTCCTAACAGTGAACTATGGATGCATCATGAATTATGCAGTCCTAAAGCCAAAACTGTTTTAAAATACCACTCATATTATTTTGGAGAACAGCACATTTTATAATACCATCTTTTCATTTTTATTTAAAATTTTCCCAGATTGTTACTTAATATATTTGAAGAATTTCCTATAATTTCTCTGCTTAGATTCCTATTTGCTTATATAATAAGTTCACTACCATTGATACTGAGATTAAAAAACTAAGTTGTGGTCTACTTGTAGACTTTTTTAGTCACTGGGATAGATTTAGTTAATTTTAGCTGATAGTGTCTTACCTCCAGCAGAGATAGGCGCCGTTAAAGCTATAGTCAACAATTACAAAAAGAACATATTTTATTTGTGTTGCATGCTATTTACAGCTGTTGTCCATTATGGGTTCTCAGGAGCCCCATTTGCCACTACAACTGTGCAGTCCCATAAGTTTAATTCAGCATCGTGACTGCAAAACTGTCTTAAATCACAAGAAAGGGAGAGAAGAAAATCATCTGAAATGAAAAAAAAATGCAGCTTGTCTTTGTGACAAACCACCATTCTTTGCTGTTCCCTGTTTCAGAATGCTCAAAACTGTACACATCATTTTGCAGTGTATTTGCAGTGAAACAAAATATAAATCTGACCCTCTCAAGAAGAGACAAGAATGCCATTGATGTCTTTGCAACGCTTTGAGTTTGGCTTATTGACTGATATACCACATTGTGCTAGGCATACCAAGCAATAGGAACTCACTGGCCCAGACAATGGGAGTATTCATTCTGGGTCTAAAATTGATAAGGGCTTATGTTATTTTTTTTATTTCTTCTTGCTGGGAACATTGTTGTTCAATATGCTGCAAATGAACGGAGTTCAAATACCACAATGAAACTGATATGGAATTATAGAACTGAAAATAGGTTACTGATTGGGTTCAGACTCATCAAGCCACTTTCTTTCTCAACAGCCTTTTTATTGGAGTTCCAATACAGCTTTCTTTAGAAGGAGTGAAATATGGCCGGGAGCAGGCAATATAGTGAGAACGCCTACCTCTAGTTAATTTCTACTCTGCTCAGCTAGTTAACTATAGACGTGTTTGTCCCACAGTGCTTTATA
>NC_058131.1:597007848-597020988 GCF_016433145.1 Gracilinanus agilis
ACTAATGTTTATAAGTAGAATCTCATTTGCCACTAGCCTTGCCAATTTATTTCAACTTCAGTCCTTGGTTACATCTATTGCTTTCTTGTTCTTGTTCAGCTCTAGCTAGTACTCTTTATAGCACCCCTTTAACCTTGATCTAATGACAGTATGGTGTTGTAGAAAGAAAATTACATTCAGAGGCAGAAGATGTAGGTTGTGTTTCTGGCTTCTCTGCTTCTTATCTATGTGACTGTAGGCAATCATTTAATTTCCTTAGTCTCAGTTTCTTTAAAACAGGGATGATTATATTTCCAGTAGTTCACATTGTGGTGAAAGTGATGAAGAAATAGTATGGAATTGTAGAAAGTCTTGGAAGTCAGGACAGAGTTTGAATTTCAGTCCTGAGATTTGTCATTATGACTGTGTATCCTTGGACAAGTTAACCAATTCCACTATTTCCACAAATGTATATAAAGGACATTCAATGTATGCATAGTCCATAGGAACTTTATGGACTGATGAAGTCTTTCCTGGGGAATATGGGGAAGTGGTTTCTGGGAGAATTACAGTGACATAAGAGAAGAACTTGGAAGAAATCTGGAACATGTATAGGCATTTAATTACCAATTTTGATTGACTAACCCTGTGCTTAAGGAGAAACTCTCTGATTAACTGTAAAGGCATTGGAAAAGGCTTCTCATCTTCAGTTACTTTCTATTTCACCTTATTTGTATCTTTTGCTCATAGTGTCTGTTGGAGGGATTAGAAACTCTAAACTGGGGAGTTCTGAAAGTCTGGGAGAACAAGCCATAGAAATACAGGAGTAAGAGTCTAGGCTAGATGTTGTAGCAAGGAAGAGTAAATCTATCCTTTGGGAGGATCTTTGGAATCAAAAATTAGTAAAAGCTGATACAAGTATTCATTTAATGCCACATCTAGACATCAATTTGGTAGGACTAGTGTCATGTAGGATCTGAGCTAAATTATGAGTCTTATCTCTTCCCTATCCCCAGTCTTTGACTGGGCTAGTGTAGGGAGACAATACCCTGGAGGAATTGGGCAAATTATATATATATTATATATATATTATATATATAATATATATATACACACACATATATATGTTCCCCTCTTGCTATATATTTAAAGTAAATATCCTTTGTGAAAGCCAATTGATATTAAGAGGTTAAATGGAAGCAGAAGGCAGGTTGTAGGTCCCTCAAAATGGAAGAACTATGGCTTGGAGGAGAGGCTTAAATAGATGACAGTAAAGAAGAGAACCAGTTGATCTGGTACTTTTACAAAACCTCACAGAACAATGGAGCAGGCTTGGCTCTTGGAGAGAGGACCAGAGCACAAACATTGCACATAAAATAGGTTAAAATCATTTATAATGCTTAACATTCAAGATTGCCCTGAATAAAATATTCAACTTTAAACTGTAAGAGAAATTCAAATTATTGTTGTTACACAAATGTGAGTTGATGTTGTTAACTGCTATAGTTACTTTTTTCTTCAGATTTTTCTATTGCAACACTTGAACAAGTCTCTCTCCTCCTAGACTCCTCCCTTAGACTGGGTTAAGTTTTAGCATCAATTATCTTTTATCTTATTTTTTAATATTTAGTATCTTTTTTCTTCTATTTCCTCCTGGAACCAACACTTGAAATAGTCTCTACAAACTGCAATTCACTCATCTGGCCCTGATAATTTTTATCTTCCTTGATTCGTGCTTTTCCTTTCTCATCTTTTTCTTCCTCTTTTCCATTACTTTCTCCTCTACTCAAATAAAATAAATCAGTTCCTAGTATTCCTTCTTGTTTCCTAACAGTGAACTATGGATGCATCATGAATTATGCAGTCCTAAAGCCAAAACTGTTTTAAAATACCACTCATATTATTTTGGAGAACAGCACATTTTATAATACCATCTTTTCATTTTTATTTAAAATTTTCCCAGATTGTTACTTAATATATTTGAAGAATTTCCTATAATTTCTCTGCTTAGATTCCTATTTGCTTATATAATAAGTTCACTACCATTGATACTGAGATTAAAAAACTAAGTTGTGGTCTACTTGTAGACTTTTTTAGTCACTGGGATAGATTTAGTTAATTTTAGCTGATAGTGTCTTACCTCCAGCAGAGATAGGCGCCGTTAAAGCTATAGTCAACAATTACAAAAAGAACATATTTTATTTGTGTTGCATGCTATTTACAGCTGTTGTCCATTATGGGTTCTCAGGAGCCCCATTTGCCACTACAACTGTGCAGTCCCATAAGTTTAATTCAGCATCGTGACTGCAAAACTGTCTTAAATCACAAGAAAGGGAGAGAAGAAAATCATCTGAAATGAAAAAAAATGCAGCTTGTCTTTGTGACAAACCACCATTCTTTGCTGTTCCCTGTTTCAGAATGCTCAAAACTGTACACATCATTTTGCAGTGTATTTGCAGTGAAACAAAATATAAATCTGACCCTCTCAAGAAGAGACAAGAATGCCATTGATGTCTTTGCAACGCTTTGAGTTTGGCTTATTGACTGATATACCACATTGTGCTAGGCATACCAAGCAATAGGAACTCACTGGCCCAGACAATGGGAGTATTCATTCTGGGTCTAAAATTGATAAGGGCTTATGTTATTTTTTTTATTTCTTCTTGCTGGGAACATTGTTGTTCAATATGCTGCAAATGAACGGAGTTCAAATACCACAATGAAACTGATATGGAATTATAGAACTGAAAATAGGTTACTGATTGGGTTCAGACTCATCAAGCCACTTTCTTTCTCAACAGCCTTTTTATTGGAGTTCCAATACAGCTTTCTTTAGAAGGAGTGAAATATGGCCGGGAGCAGGCAATATAGTGAGAACGCCTACCTCTAGTTAATTTCTACTCTGCTCAGCTAGTTAACTATAGACGTGTTTGTCCCACAGTGCTTTATAAAGAATGTGGAAGAGGCAGCAAGCCCCAGTGGGAAAACTCACTTTTCATGGAAAAAGGAAGGTCTTTGTTTCTTCCTGATTTCCTCAAACTTTTTTGAATTTTTTTCCATAGAGCCTGTTGCATGGATATGATTCTAGTGATCTTTGGAAAAATAAAAAAATAAAACCATAAAACAATGTATTGCTATATTCTCTGCAGCCTTAAAGGATATGACCCAGTTTTGTTTGTTTTGTTTTGTTTCCTGTTGGGGAAATGGAGGTAGAGAGATAGAAAGAATGGAATCATTTTGTTGACAGCACAGGGTTCACCGGGGGTAAAGAACTCTGAAATTATGCCTTTCAGAACTATGGTTCGTGCAAAAGAAAAGGAAGGTGAGGAGAAGTGCCATTTTATATTTGGAACATGAAGAACCTCCAGAGTCACATTTCATTCACATTCGTAGCATCCTTGAGAGATAGATAAAATTGTTGATTATTATCCCAAATTTGCAGATGAGGTAACTGAGCTACAGGAAGCTGCTGTGACTGATAAAAAAATTCCCAAACAAATCAATAATAATCCAGAAACATAATTTAGGTATTCCTTATTCCCATACGGATCTTTGATCTACAAGCCCAAAGGTAAGCTTATATGTGACTGTGATTGTATCTATCTGACAGATGAGGGTAAAATTGATCATTTATTCACAGTTGTGCCAGGAATTCTGATATTGTGATTAGTGCTATAGAATTTTACAGGTAGGAGGGGGCTTTAAAGAATATCTAACTCAACTCTATTATTGTATAAACAGAAAAATTGAGAAGCAAGGAAGTTAAGGCCATACAGCTTGTTAAGTAAGAGTCAAATCTCTAGCCAACCTCAGGCCTATTGTCTTTTGTACCCATATTCTTTCCACTACAATATATTTCTACTTCTTTTATGTCACTGAGCATCTGTCCTCTTACATCATCAAGTAGAACCATTTAGATGGGTGAATGATTCAACACAAATTCAACTAGTGTTTGCATGATAGGTCTCAAGGCTAGACCGTGGAAGGCTACCTCATCATGTAATACTTCATGTCTAGTTGTCCTTCCCAACCGTCTTGTCTGTCTTGCTGGGTTACCACCAAATCTGGATTCGCACCTCTGGACCAGATGCCAGAATAAATTCCCCAAGCGAGACTTTTTTGTTTGGTTAATCATTGAGCAAAACTCAACTAACATTATATGTAGCCAGTGTCTAGCCTGGATCCTCTTCATATGACACCATCTTCATCTCTCTGTTGCTTCATTTGTATAACCTGCCACTCTTTATCTACTTGCTCTAAGCCCAGAAATCAAATAAATATTACCATAGTACCAATTGCTCTTAGCAAGATGGAAAGGACAGTTACCCCAAGAATCAACTCGCCCTGTCTGTGATGCCTGACATTCCTTTCCCTTGCCACTCTTCCCATATGTATCTTGTCTCCTCCTGTTAGAATGGAAGCACCGCAAGGATTGGGGCTACCTTTCCTTTATTTATTTAGTTTATTATAATTATGTGAGATTAAAAATTAATATCCAAACACTTCACATTATATTTTATAAAGTTTATTAATAATAACTTGAAGCAAAAGGAAGGAAAGCCTCAGTAAAGAAAGAAATTTCCCCAGACTGCACACGAGGGAAAGGAGAGCACAGAGCCGCCAGAAGAAAGAGCAAGGGCAGGGTTACACACAACTTATAAACAAATGTGAGCCTGCAACTTGGGGATGAAAGTAAAAGGGATGCTGGGTAATGTAGTTCAGGGGTACAAAATTTTTATTTACACAATGATTATCTCAAGATCTCAAGATCTTAGCCAGAGCTTGACACATAGTAAACCCTCAATAAATTATTTTTTCTCTTTTCATTCATTCATCACCAAGAAATTTTAGTTTCCTAATTAAAGTTACTTTTGGTATCTTTACAAAGAGAAGGAGACACAGGCTCTATACTCATACAGCTTTTAGTTTAAGACAGAAACGCCATATGGTGCAGGTTCATATTTATTCATATTCAGCGAGCTATTATTTATATTACTTTGTTGTCCAATCCATCCTCCGCACAGCCACCAAAGTGAATTTCCTAAATCAAAGGTCTGACCATGCTGCAAAGCCTCCTCAGTCAGGTATAGCTACCCCATATTGTCTCTAGGATCATATATAAAATTCTCTGTTTGGAATTTAACGTTCTTCACAACCTGGCTCCGTTCCACATTTCTGACAACATTACACATTTCCCTCCTCTGTTCACTTTATTGTTCAGCTCTACTGGCTTTCTACCTCCCTCAAACCCCTAGAAAACACACTCTGCCCTGTCTCTAAACTTTGGCCATGACTGCCCCCAAGGCCAGGGAAATACCCTCCATCCCTTCTTTCACCTCCTAGAGTTCCTGCTTCCCAACTGATGCTACCTTCTCTAGGAGGCCCTCAGATATTTCCTTTCTAAATTCTCTTCAAGTTTACCTGCTTCGTGAATGTAAAATACATAGCTACGTATCAGCATGCTTTTCTCTTTGGGATAGAAGCTCCTTGAGTGCAGGTGCTGCCTCACTCTTGACTGATATTCCTACCTTTTAGCACAGTGCTAGGCACATAGCAGGTACTTAAGAGATTCAACTGAATATGGACAAAAATGCCCTTAAAGCTGATGTTTGTGTTTGGAATTTGTGTGGGTATTTCACCTGCCTTTTTAGGCCAGTGGGAGATGAGGAAGAACTCTATTCTGTGATCATACCAGTATAATCCTTTTTTTAAAAAACCCTTCCTTTCCATCATGGAATCAATACTGTGTATTGGTTCCAAGGCAGAAGAGCAGTAAGGGCTAGGCCATTGGGGTTCAGTGTCTTGCCCAGGGTCACACAGCTAGGAAATGTCTGATGCCAAATTTGTACCCAGGACCTCCCATCTCTAGGCCTGACTCTCTATCTGTTAAATACAAATAGCCAACGTTTTGTAAGTCTATATTTATAAAGCACTTGCTGTATAACAAGCATTCTCCTGATAGCTTCCCAATCAGCTTATTTGATCCTGGGGATTGGGGGAAGTGCTGTTATTATCCCCATTTTATAGAGGAGAAAAATGAAGTAATAAATATGCAGTGACTTCCCCAAGGTCATCGTCTATAGCTGGAGCTGGATTTGGATTCAGTTCTTCCTAACTCCATCTCTCGTGCTTTATTTACTGTTTCTTAGTTACCTCATAGGCAAACAAAGGTTAAATGACTTGCCCAAGTCATGCTACTAGTGTGTCTAAGGCCAGATTTGAACTCAAATCCTCCTGATCTCAAGTTCAGTGATCTATCCATTATACCACTTAGTTGTCCCAAGAAAGCAGGGAAATTATCCCTTCTGGGGGCATTTTTAACTGTCTCCTTTTCAAAAAAAGAGATTAGGAATAAAGATAATAAAAATACGAAGTCATGTTCATAGGCATCAAGGTACAATAGTGAATAATGTTGGACTTGGATTCAGGAAGTCCTGAGATAAAATTCTGCCTCAGACATTTCTTGGTTTTGTGTCCTTGGGTAAATCACTTAACTTCTCTCATTCTCAGTTTTCTCTTCTGTAAAATGGACATAATAATAGCTTCTACTTTTTAGGTTCATTATGAATTTCCAATGAGATAACTTGCAAAATGCTTAAAGCACCATGGATGTGATAGTTATTATTACCATCTTCATTTTCCTAATAATAATGATAATAATAAGGCAGTTTTTAAAGCGTGTCAAAGTACCGTACCTACATCATTTTATGTGAAGTGTTTTGTACCATATAAAAGTTAGTTTGCTTTCTTGTCCTATTATTGAGGTTGCTGGGTAAGGAGACAGATCTAGCTCTCTACTTTAATAAAAAGGTGATTCTTGTACTAGATATTGGCCTAGGTACTGACTTCTACCTTATTCTGAGTTTCCATGGACCATAGGACTGGATACAAATAAAAAGTATATACATGAAAAGCTTTCTAGTGCAATAGGAAGAATATCAGGAAATCTAGAGACCTGGGTTGGAAAAGGTCGAGGATCTGCCAAATATTGCTTTTAAAAGGACAAAAAAGTCATAACCTACCCTGGAAAGGGAACTCTCTTTGTAGTCAGAGAATCTGGGTTCAAATCCCATTTCTGATGATGAACCTCTGAATGACACTGATTCAAGTCTTTTTTCTGACTTTGTCTTAGTTTCATCTATAGAATGAAAGGGTTGCACTAGATGACATCCGAGGCCCATTCTAGCTTTATGTTTATAATCGTGTGACTTAAAAATCCCTGAACTTTTAAGTCTCTAAGATAATTGTACAGTTTGCTTTTCCTCTTATGAAGAAAGCAGCTTGCTCACTTTCAAGTATTCTTTGAATATGAACAAATATTATATAGGTCAGTATGTTTTAGGAATTATCTATCTGCACATGTCATCATTATAACAACATTGGGATCCTTGAAACCACACCATTTTAGATTATCTATCCATCTATTTACTCATCCATTCATTTGTCCGTATATTTATTTGTTTGTTTTGTTTTCAGGCCAGCGTCCATATCAAGTGATTGTGGCCCGAGTTCATCCAGGAGAGAGCAATGCTAGCTGGGTAATGAAGGGAACCTTGGAATTCCTTGTAAGCAGCGATCCCATTGCTGGGCTCCTGAGGGAAAGCTTTATTTTCAAGATCATCCCAATGCTAAACCCAGATGGCGTCATCAATGGCAAGTAAGTGAGATACTTCTCTCTGTGTAGTTTTTATGTAGCCATGGCAACATCTCATTGGATCCATCCTTCAGACATGTCTTGACTGACCCTACACACTCATGGCTGAGAATATACTCAATTGGGCCCGTGACAATGTTGTCTCTCTGTTTCAAATAGCATATAGGATTCAGCCACATCTATGCCAGGTTTATGATGTCTCTGAGTATGATAATGAATAGTTTCTCTTATTTCTATTTTATTATATTCAGTGACATTGAATTTCTGCCATCCTGGTGGATGTAGCCAGTCTTGCAGATGCATTATTCTCTTGTCTGAGTCGACAGGATATTATATAGTATAGGATACCTCCCCTCCTTATCCTATCCAAAAATGTCCCCCAAAACAAATTTAAAAAATTATATCTTATTTTCTATGCTCAATTTTAGCAATGATAATTTCTCTTCAGGATCTTTTAATGGAAAATCATTACTCCCTTTCTGTCATTTGAAAATAGTGGTCAAATGTTAGAGGTCACCCAGTAAGACAGTAGCACGGGCAAGATTATATTGGATAAATATCTTTTTCATGAACTGGCCTCCCAGACAACACAGGATCAGTTCATGTGGCTGCTGAAGTGTACCCTTCTCAACACAGAGAGGCTTATTTGTCACAATTACACTAGCTCAGCTTCACATAGTGAACAGTGCTTGGAGTGCCACTCATTGAGCTCACTTGCTAAACACTCAAGTGTTTGAAAATAGTTAGCTTGTATTCCTAGTTAATCTTCCTATACTCTATAAGAGGAATTCTATGTATAAGAGTCCTACACTGGTACCTCATCATGGTATCCTAGGTTCTGGAAATCTCTGTGAGTGGAAGGTAAGCTCTAAAAGGTACTACTGGGATGGAAAGGCTCTTATAGAGGCATGGTCAAGAGAGTGTGATATGAGATGTTTGGGAAGGGCCATTGCCAGATTGGTTACAAATGGTGAATGATACCAGGATGGAAAGACCATATCATATTGACCTAGTCCATATAGTACAATCTGAGGAAATTTGAGGGGAGGGGCATTGACCAGGTATGTTACAGGATAATGAATTGTGGGGTTACAGCATATATCAAAGATAACCAAGATAATCAATGCTTCTTGAAGAATTGACATATTACGAATGGAAGTTTATTTGTGTATATGTGTGTGACCATTGCAGTAGATGTTGAAGTGATGGGGAAAGGAATTGCATTTCTATTTCAAGGTTTGGGGCTTCATCCTTACTTTTTCACTCTATCAAGTAGCCCTTGGTCAAGTGGCCAGTTTTACCTTTCTCCTATATTCTCTGACTTTTGATATCCTATTTTCCCAAAGCAAGTTCACACTAAAAATCTTTGGATTTCAAGTTAAAATTGGCCCTCACACATGATGATTTCCCCCTGTGTATAAGGAGACAAAGTATTTTAGCATTAGAGCTAATTAATTTAGGTCTTCAGAATGTTGGAATAACTTTTGTTGAATAACTATGTGAGTTATTGTTACAATTGTAATTTATCAGAATCATGAATCCACAGATTTTAAAACTGGTAGTGACCTTAAAAATCACCTTTTTCAGCCCTCTTATTTTACAGAGGAATAAAATGAAATCTAGATAGATTAAGAGGCTTATCCAAGATCCCACAGCTAGTTAATGAGGGAGTCATAATGAATAGCAGTCTCCTCTTTTAGTTAACTGCTTTATTTCTGCTGACGGCATGAGCATCAATATTGTATATTGGAAAGTAAGAGAATGTATATGAGCTTGACTATGTATTACAAAGATAATATCCTGTATTTATAGAAGGTCTTTCCCCACAGTGTTAAAATATCTCTCCATTATTAACACAATAGACTTGGTAAGAAGGGTATTAGGATTTTATGTAAGCCTTATGAGATAGGTGGGGAAATGAGGATACTACTGTATGTGTGAACTTCAGAGAAATTTTCCTAAGGCTACTTACCATGTCTTTAACAGAGCCTAATACAATATTTAATCCTCTAAATATTTTTCTTCATGTATATACTTAAGAATGGAAATGTGTATGTGGGTAGGTGGAGTGGTAGTGGGACAAGGACAAGAGAACTGAAAAGTGAACAGACTTCTAATTATGCCCCTTTGGAAACTTCAAAAACTTACTGGCCCTCAAAATAAGCTAGGAAAATAGGAGAAGGACATAAAAAGACAGAAACTCAGTCTAGCTATGCATTTCTTTGATAACTGAATAGAATCCAGTACTAGCTTGAAGGCAAAACTCAGGAAGCCTGGGGATATGAAAAAATAACAATAGCAATCAATAATAAAAAGCTACCGTGGTATAAAGAAACTTCAAAACATAAACACAGAAGGAGACAATGACTCAAAAATATCTACAGACAAAGATTCAAGGAAAAATTCAGATTAGACAGAAGCCTAAGAAGAATTCCTAGAATAGTTAAAGAAAGTGATATTTAAAAAGAGCAAAGCTGTTATTTAAAAAATTAAAAAGAATTATAGAGAAAATTGGGGAAAGAAATAAGAGTTATGCAAAAATTAAGAAAAGAGCATATAATATAACTTTATAAAAGAGATACTGTGAGCAACTAGGTGGTACAGTGGATAAATGGAAGGTGTGGACTCAGGAAAACTCATCTTTTTAAGTTTAAATCTGGCATGAGACACGTCCTAGCCATGTGACCCTAGGCAAGTCATTCGATCCTGTTTACCTCAGTTTCTTCATCTGTAAAATGAGCTAGAGAAGGAAATGGCAAGCAACTTCATTATCTTTGCCAAGAAAACCCCAAATTGGGAACACATAGAATTAAATATAAGTGAAAAACTGAAAAACAACCAAAGAGATGCAAAACAATTCTTCTTCTTCCTTTCTTTCTTTTTTCTTCTTTCTTTCTTTTTTTCTTTCTTTTTTCTCCTTTCTTTCTTTCTTTCTTTCTTTCTTTCTTTCTTTCTTTCTTTCTTTCTTTCTTTCTTTCTTTCTTTCTTTCTTTCTTTCTTTCTTTCTTTCTTTCGCAATGGGTGTCAAGTGACTTGCCCAGGGTCTCACAGCTGGGAAGTGCCTGAGGTCAGATTTGAACCTAGGACCTCCTGTCTCTAGACCTGGCTCTCAATCCACTGAGCTACCCAGCTGCCCCCCAAAAAATTCTTAAGAAAATAATTTCCTAAAATTTAGAATTAGCCAAATGGTAAAAGAGGTACAAAATCTCACAGAATAAAATAACTCCTTATGAGTTATAATTAAACAAAAGTAAGCTAAAGACTCTAAGAGACATAACCATGTTCTTTGTGGTGGCAAAAAAAATTTTAACTTTACAAAGTTAAAATGTTTACATTATTATATGGGAAGATGATACATCTAATTATTCACAACTATCTTCAACAGGTGTCTTAGAAGGAGTCTACTATGACAGAAGGCTTAGGTATTAGTCTATTATGTAGGGATTGTATCAAAAGTAGAATGGAAATGGGAGATAAAGGAATCCACTGGAAGAAGCAGGGAAGAAGAGAAAGAATGATGAAATTATCTCACATATATGGAGTGTGCAGCAGAGAATTTGTAAATTTGTACAATAAGGGGATTAAGCAACGTTTGAACTTCACTCTCATTTAAACAAGAAAGAACACACACACACACACACACACACATATATATGTATATATATATATATATATACACAGTTGAATATGGAAATACTTCTGAGGAGGGGAAAGTGCAATAAGAGAATGAGATATAGGATTGTAGAAAGTATAGTCATCAATCATAACTATGAATGTGAACTTGATGAACTCATGCAAAAATGAAAGAGGATAGGATTAGAAACCAGACTCCAACAATACAAGAAACACATTTGAAACAGAAGTATACATGTATAGTTAAAATAACAGACTGGTGTTGACTCTACTGACTCTGAAGTTAAAAAAGCAGGAGTAGTGATCATGATCTCAGAGCAAAAATTTTGTTTTTGTTCAGTCATTTAGTTATATCATATCCTTTATGGATCTATTTGAGATTTTCTTACCAAAGAGACATAATTAAAAGAGATAAAAGCGGAAACTTAAAAGTACAATAAACAATGACTTAATACCAATATTTTCCTAAATGGCATAGCTTGCAAATTCTTTAAGCATTTCAATATGCCATTAGAAATATTAGCTGTAGCAGTAAGACTAGAAAAAAGAAATTGAAAGAACAAACATAGGTAATGAAGAAAAAAGCTATTGCTTTTTGTAGATGACATGATTATTTACTTAGAGAACCCTAGAGAATTAAATAAAAAAGCAGTTAAAACAATTAACAACATCAGCAAAGTTGCAGGATATAGAATAAACCCACATGTATCATCAGCATTTTTGCTTATTACCAGCAAATCTCAGGAGGAAGATACAGTCAAAGAAATTCTACTTACAAAACTAGAGACAGTATAAAACACATGGGATTCTGCCTGCCATGACACACACAGAAATTATATGAAAACAATTACAAAACACTTCACATAAATATAGATTTAAATACCTGGACTAATATTAATTGTTCATGGGTAGGCTAAGCCAATAGAATAAAAATGACAATCATGTCTAAATTAGATTACTCTTTCAGAGCCATACATTCAAAGTACCAAAGAATTATTTTACAGATCCTAAAATAATTATAGCAAAATTCATTTGGAGGAACAAAAGGACAAGAACATCAAGGTAATTCATGAAAAAAATGTGAAAGAAAGGGACCTTTTATTGGGAAGTACCAGATCTATACTGCAAAGTTTTAAACATCCAAACAGTTTGGTACTAAATAAAAAATAGAGTGATTGATCAATGAAACTAATGGTCCATAATATACATAAGTAAATGAACACAATAACCTGGTGTTTTATAAACCCAAAGATTCAAATCTACTGGGGCAAGAACTGATTATTTGATAAATACTGCTGGTCAAACTGGAAGGTTGACTGGCAAAAAAACATTCACAGTCCAATATCTTACACCATATATCAAGATAAACTCAAAATAATTATATGATTTAGATTTAAAGGGTGATATCATGAGCAACTTAGATGAGTATATAATAAATTGCCTATTAGATCTATGAATAGGAAAAAGATTTCTGACCAAACAAGGGATGGAAAGGATTATGAGAGGTAAAATGGATAATTTTGATTACATGAAATTAAAAAGGTTTTGTATAAACACAAGCAATGAAGCTAATGAGAAGAAAAGGAGAATAGTGAGAAAAAGTTTGTAGCAAATTTCTTAGATAAAGGTCTTGTTTTTGAAATATATAGGGAACTGAGCCAAATGTATTAGAATGAGAGCCTTTCCCCAACTGATAAATGCTCAAAGATATGAACAGGAAGTTTCCAAATGAGGAACAAAAACTATCAAAAGTCATACAAAAAGTGCTCTAAATCACTAATATTTAGAGAAATACAGATTAAAACAACTCTGAGCTACCACATTTTACCTATTAGATTGGCTATAATGAAAGAAAAAGGAAAATAAATGCTAGA
>NC_058131.1:597021834-597164038 GCF_016433145.1 Gracilinanus agilis
AAGCTTAAAAGACTATGAGTTTTCTTTCTTTTCCCTCTGTTTCTTATTTACCTTTTCATCTTTCTCTTGATATCTGTGGTTGAGTGTCAAACTTTCCAATTAGTCCCGGTCTCTTTTGTGCAAAAACTTGGAATTCTTCAATTTTGTTGAATGCCCATACTTTCCCCTGGAAGTATATGGTTAGTTTCGCTGGGTAGTTGATTCGTGGCTGAAGGCCCAGCTCTCTTGCCTTTCTGAATATTGTATTCCAAGCCTTGCGTTCTTTTAGTGTTGAGGCTGCCAGATCCTGTGTGATCCTTATTGGTGCTCCTTGATATTTGAATTGTCTCTTTCTGGCTTCTTGTAAGATTTTTTCTTTGACTCGAAAGCTCTTCAATTTCGCTATTATATTTCTGGGTGTTGACTTTTCTGGGTCCAGTGCAGAGGGTGTTCTATGGATCCTTTCAATGTCTATATTGCCCTCTTGTTGTAGAACTTCAGGGCAATTTTGCTGAATAATTTCTTTAAGTATGGAGTCCAATTTTTTATTAATTTCTGCCTTTTCTGGAATACCAATGATTCTCAAGTTATCTCTTCTAGACCGGTTTTCTTGGTCTGTCACTCTCTCATTGAGATATTTCATGTTTCCTTCTATTTTATCAGTCTTTTGACTTTGTTTTATTTTTTCTTGTTGTCTTGAGAGATCATTGGTTTCTAAATGTTCGATTCTAGCCTTTAAGGACTGGTTTTCGGCTCTAATGTTTTGGTTTTCCTTTTCAATCTGGTCATTTTTGGTCTTCAGTTGTCGTCTCACTTTCCAATTGCGAAATTCTGCCTTTTAAACTGTTATTTTCTTGCCAGATTTCTTCCAATTTCCTCAGCATTTCATTTTTAAACTCTTCCATAACTTGTGACCAGCTTTCATTTTTTTGGGGAGGTTTGGATTTTTGTTTTCCCTCCTCTGTTGTCTGGATTTTCTCTGTGCTTGGGAAAGGCCGAGTTTTAGGGGCCTTTGTCTGGGCCCGAGGCGGTGCCTTCACCCACGTGGGCGCTCAGGGAAAGTCCCAGCCACCTGGGGTCCCTCGTCTTGCAGCGCACAGGTACATGCTCAGGGGCTGCCAGTGATTTTCTGGTTGCCCCAGTCCTGTTTACCGGCTTGTGCGGTGTGGGGGGTGGGGGAGGGGCTTCTTCCTCTCGTGTTTTAGTGAGAGCTGTTTCACCCCTTTAAAGTGTGGAAATGCCCCGATTCTGCGTACCTTCAATGCTGCGCCCTGTTGTGGGGTTCCTTCGTTCCTCTGGACTCGTTTTTATTTCCCCTTGAGGGGTCCTGTGTGGTTCGGTCAGGAGAGATCGAGCAGCTGCTCCTTACTCTGCCGCCATCTTAACCGGAAGTCCTGTTTTTATTCTTAATGGTTGAGAATAGAGAGAATTTAATACTGAAAATTAAATAAAATTTATTTCAAAAAAAACTTTTGTGTCCTTTATATCATTTTATCTTTATTAGAAAACTAGTGAACAGGTATTATTATATTATTATATATTATATATTATATAGGACAGGTATTATTATCTTTAGGACTCTAGGACTAGATAAGACAGGTATTATCTTTAATTTGTGGATGAGAAAACAGTCTTGGAAAGATTACATGATTTTCCTAGGTTCATATAACTCAAAATGGCAGAGTCTGAGTTTTAATCCCAGGTCTGTTCACTACAATTACATGCTTTTTCCATTACACCATATAATCAAATCATACTCACATTGTCCACAAATTTATTTATTCATCCATTTGCAAACATTTCTTAACCAAGAGCTTTGTACAATATATGGTGCGAGACCCTGTAGAAGAGACCAAAATAAATGGTCCTCCTGACTTCAAGGAACTTGCAATTTTGTATGAATGATAAAGTTTATACAGAAATAAAGTAGAAATTAGAATATAGAGAATGAATAACTAGCATGGCAATCAAGGCTAGATTCAAAGGGATTACTGGGTCAATATGGAACATTTGGATTATAAATTTACCCTATTTGATTTAAACTTCTAAAATATTTTAGCTGAAAACCTCTCAAGTTATCTGAATTCAGTTAGCATCAGAAGAAAAGACCAAAGGACGTGCATTTTACATGTAGAAAAATTGAATAAAACCAAAATAATTAGTAAAATACTAAGCATGTGTTCAAAAATAATTAGTAAAATACTAAGCATGTGTTCTCCATCAATTAGGATCTGATCCTGAAATGAATAATGAGGGAAATACTCCTCCCCAGTACTACCTCAAGATAATAGAAAGGACATGGAAAAATGTCTTTTTCATAACCAAATTGAAGGGGTGCCATATGATGCACGTAATAGAAACACTGCCAAATAGGGAGTCATAAGACCTTGTGTCTAACCATGATCGCTCATCTACTGCCTGTGTGGTGACCTTATACAAGTCATTTAACTTTGAACCTCCATTTTAATCATTTGTGAAATGTAGGAGTTAGACTGGATGACCTCTGAGGTCCCTTCAGGTTCAAGCTCTGATCTTCAGAGCCTGCTCTTTGCACCATCAAATCATGGAGCTTCTGAGTCTGGTTAGAGCATCGACCTCTTCCCAATGTCTCACTTGCAGAATATCCTCATCTCTGTTTCTCTGTGTCTCTGTCTGTCTCTGTTTCTTTGTTTCTGTCTCAAACTGTTTTTCTGTATCTGACTCTTCCTCCTAGGACTTGTGCTCATCTTGCACCAGGTAGGCTGTATTAGTTACTTACTCCCTTCCTCTTCCTTCAAAGGCCACCGTCATTCAGACTCTCCATACACTAACCCCATTCTCTTCTCCAAGCCCTTGTCAGCATCCTGACACAATCACTCTGCCTCTTTGGAATTCCATCTCATGGGAATTTGAATTCCCAGAAACTTCAGTCAGCCTTTTCTTGAGTCCTAGAGCTTTTGGGGGTGCTTGAAAAGCATAAATTTCTAGGAGATCAAATGAGGAAGAGAGCAAGCATTTATTATATGAACTTCATTCTCTCCTACCTTCAGTTTTTGAAAAAGAATGCATCTTAGTGCATGAAGGTAAACACCATTTTATATTTCCTTTTTTCTTGCAAGTCTGCAACAGTGTAGCCCATTCTAGCATGACAGCCCCCAGAGGGCAGGGACTCTGTCATTACTTGATTAATCTCTTTTGGAAATTACCTGCTGAGCACATACCCTAGTGCTCAATATCCCATCGACACTCAGTAAATATTGATACATGCATAGAGTATGCCTTAGGACAGATGAGTTTTGAAGAGAAAAATTGAATCCTGCCTAGTAGAAATTTGATTGGAACCTGACTCTGTCTGAGTATTTCCCTATCATCTTTTTACTTTTCTTGATTAGAATCTTCCTCCTCTCTCCCCATTCCCTCCTTCTTTTACCCTTCTCTTGGTAGCAATGCTGTTCAATGACATGACTCTGTTTGGAAGTCGCCCTGAGGAGTCCATCAGGGAAACCAGCTCCAGGTTCTTATGCCTATGCACGTCGCTGTCAGGCACACATTTTTTAATGAGCCAAGTGCCTGCAAATCCTTCCAAGTTGGACAGATTTACTCCTCTAAGGCTCCTGTTAGATCACGTGCTTAAATGCTTCACCAATCTTCTCCCCACTCGCCCTACCCCATTTGGCTTCTGAAGCTATGGAGCTTTGCCCCTCCTTTGCTCCCCTCCTCCCTCATGTGGAGTTCCCTCTGAAGATGGATGTAGAGACGCTGAAATTATTGGCAAAGGAGGAGAAGGAGGAGACAAATGAAGGAATGGGGAAAGGAGGAAAGGGAGAGGCAGGATGGCTTCCAGGTGGCCAGCCTCTCTCCAGATCTGTGTGGCTCACCCTAGCCCTGCAGGGATGTGTTATAAACCCAGCAGGGCCCCGTGTGTTAACACTCGGGGAGCTTGTGTGGTAACAAGCTGAGCACAGCCTATGTGTTGACTTTGGCTAATATGATCTGAAAGGTCCTGGCATTTCCTATTCCCCTCACACGAGAAGCACTACAGAAATGTGATTATACTCTTGGAGAAGGATTCTACCTGCTATTTTAAAAGAACAACAGAAAATGCCTTCTGAATCTTCCTTTGTGTCTCCACCTAAATCTTTGGCCCATAACTTTTCTTCTGGAGATTTAGGTGACCTGATCTATAGCTGTGAAGCTGTTGTACATAGAAATATTTATTTTCCCAGAAATATATTCCTCAAATCGTGCCAGCTTTCTATTCCTAGTCAATATGAAATTCAACTGGCTTCCCTGGGAATCAAAACAGAGTATGTTCGTTTATTAAATTTGTTTTAATTACCTGATGTTATTTTGAAACTCCTGGAATGGAATGGTATGATCACTGGAGAACAGAGATTGCTTTCTTCATTTGAGAAATGTTATACCCGAGGGGACCAGTGGCAAAGATTGGCAGTTCAAACTTAAATTTCAACCTTACTCTTACCACTGGTTTTGTGGCAGATGTACTAGGCAAATTCAGTTCTCTATTCTTTGCTTTTATTTCCCTGTGTGTAAAAATAGAAATAAAGTGCCACATGGGAACTTTCCAGGTTGATGTACATCTCCAGGACAACAGAGTTTGTGTTGTTGAATTTGATGAATTCAGAAGGGGTGATAGGGGCTCAGGCAAAAACCTAGCTACATTCACTTTACCTATTTAAAGAATGCCTAGATATACTACAGAAGATTTCATTAATTTTGAATGTGAAGATGACCTCTTCCATCCAATTATAGGGAAAAGCATGAGGTTATTTGGGGCCTACATTTAGAAGTAGTTTGCAACTTCCCAAAACTTAATGCAGGTACATATTTTAATAAATTATAATAAAATAGAAATGCAAATCATTTCCTCTTCTAGATTTAAACATCCCTCTACAAATGTATAAATCATTAGTTCTCCAACCATAGTCCACAGGGGCCTTGTTGACAGTATGAGATATTTCTCTGGGATAAAGGGAGAGAGGAGAAAAAATGTGAAATTGTTTCTCTAAGGTGATGGTCCAGTCCAAAGAAGATATAGACCATTGAAACAGTTTGTGATAAGGAGAAGACCACAATCATAGATGAAAACACCACAGGTTAAACCTTGTGCACAAACTTATTCACAGTGATGGAAATGTAAATGATTTGCTCTGGGAACCCTGTCTGTTTTGCTGTGAAGTCATTTGCATCCTGTTAAATGATTTGCATAGTGTTGGGATTGAGAGGTCCAGGAAATGCATTCCCAGGGGCTTCCCCCATCCTCACTCCCCACTCCCAATCCCATTTCCCCCCACTGTTTTTATATAATGAGGAAGTCAACATTTTGAGTGTTATGCTTGCCTTCTATAGATATTACAATTCTGAATAAGTATTGCTATTTATTATACCTAAATTTAGGGTTATTAATTATATCAGTATAAACCTAATTTATATCACCATAAACAGTGATAATAAATGCTGCCAAATGCTAATACTCAGATCTTGCCAACTGTGCCTATAGTTGATGGTTTTCCCCCCCACTTCCCAGAAGCATTAAATTAAAAATGATTCAGTGTTACAGAATCATTGATCAAGTTGGGGCTAGAAGCTCCTGGGGAAATGTACTTGGTTTTGTAAAATATTTTGTCTTCTCATTGGTTATGGATTTTCAATGTTTATTTTTGCTCTACTCTTTCTTTTCTCCTTCAGAAATCTTCCACTCTCTAAGGATATTTCCAACTTGTAATATGTCAAGAAAATGGTGAACAGAATGGTGAGGCTAGAACCAGAAAGATTTGAGAAACTCATAATGTTCGAAGTGGTGAAAAAAAAGAGTGTTTAGGGCAGGGAAGATAGGTAGGACAGCTATCCTCAAACATTCAAAATACTATCATGAAAGAATTCAACTTAATTTGCCTACTCCCAGAGAATAGAACTAGTTGCTTTAGGTTTTAAGCTCTTATAAATAGAATATAAAGAAGCATCTTGGGGATAGGATCCATTCTTTATCTTTGAATCTCTAGTATTTAGGCACCTTAAACATAGTAGGTGTTCATTTTATACATCATTTATTTGGATTTGACTGGATGTTGTGGAGAAGCAGATTTCAGATGGCAATAAGGATACACTTCTTGGAAACTGGAAATATTCCAAAGTAGAATGGGTTGTTTCAAGAAGTTCTGAGCTTCCCACCATTGGCAGTCTTTATATGGAGACTATGTGGTGACTTATTGATGATGACATAGTGATCTGGTGAATGTATGATGCAGGGTTGGGGAGATAGGATTTCTCTTCAGTAGTAGTTCAGCTACATAGTGTCCTGAGTCTTCTGATTCCTGTTAGAAATGAGAGAGTGATATATATCTGAGTGTCTGTCCTGGTTTTCATTCCTATCTATTCTGATTTCCATTTGGTTTTACTCCCTTGACTATCCTGTTTTTTTTTCATTCCTTAATATTTCTCTAAACATTCAGTGAAACATGTTACTATAAAGCCCCTATCTATACCTCACATTTTGTTACAGTGACACTCACATCACTTCCATTAACACATCTCTCCCCCTACTACACAAGAAAATTATATTCTACTGGATCATTCTTGTTTCAGGACACCAGCATTGTAATATCTTTTCTTTTCTTTTTTTAAAAATGCATTTAGATAATCAGTGTATTATAGTGAAAAGAACAAAAAATATGGAGATGGAGAGATATAAGTACAAATCTTACCTATTACTTACACTCTTTGTATAACATTGGTAAGATACTTGAATTCTTTGACTAATCTCTGCAATAGAGTCAATAATGCCTGGAGTAACTATTTTCCAAAGGATTGTTGTGAAGACCACCTTTAAACATGCTGTAAACTTTAAAGCACTGTGGAGATGTTGGCTATTAGTATTAGAGGATGAGTTGTTTCTATTTAGTCCTCATTTCTGCTAGTTCTTTGATTTGTCATAGTCTCATTATGGTTATTTTGGAAAAAGATGCTCAGTACTCTACAAAACAACTGCCTGTCCAGTGTACTTATCATAGAGCTTTATGGAGATATTTTATACTAAGTAGTCAATAAAAATATGTAT
This sequence comes from Gracilinanus agilis, assembly GCF_016433145.1. NCBI lineage: Eukaryota > Metazoa > Chordata > Mammalia > Didelphimorphia > Didelphidae > Gracilinanus > Gracilinanus agilis. The sequence continues at coordinate 597,028,871 of NC_058131.1, forward strand.
AACTGCAATGAGTAAACTTCAATGTAGGGATCATTATAGAAATAACTTGACTTGGAATCAAATCTTTCTCAGGAGGTTTGGTTTTGAATCTCAGCTCAATTATTTATATACCTGTGAGACCAAGGGAAAGTCTTTTAGCCTTATGAAACTTCATTTTGCACATTTGTAAAATGAAGGAGTCAGTCTAAGTCATCTCCAAGGTACTTTCCCATTCTATGATCCTATGATGTTTCACTTGACTCTATCCTGCTATTCTCAGTAGTACTAAATTTGGCAAGTAATAGAAAAAATGTCGAGGAGACATTTTATCTATAGGAAAGAGCATAAAACTTTTGAGATAGAGATTTCATTAAATTGTTTTAATGTTATTTTACAAATAGCATTTAGGAAAATATGTGGAAAAGGTAATAGATTGTATAGTAGATAAAATGCCAGCCCTGGAGTCAGGAGGACCTGAGTTCAAATATATTCCTAGACACATTAGCTATGTAACCCTAGGCAAGTCACTTAACTCTGTTTGCCTCAGTTTCCTCATCTACAAAATGAGCTGGAAAAGGAAATGGCAAACCACTCTAGTATCTTTTCCAAGAATACTTCAAGTGGAATACTTAAAAGTCATAAATGAGTAATCAACTAAAGAACAACATAGAAGTGAAGTGACAGTAAGGTATGCACATATCCAATGAACATTTAGTTACAAATTCAGTTTTCTTTTTCCTTTATATCATTTACTCTGATTAATATCTCAAACTATTTGAACCATTAGAAACTAGATATAGAAAAATCAAGTAATCAAACAAATAAACCCAGTCTTATCCAATCCTAAGTATATTTTGCTAATGCTCTTACTAGAATCTTTCTAGTACTTTGCCCAATGGAACTTTTTTATTTGGAAGAATTTGTATTCTTGAAACTCTTTATTGGTTGTTTGTGGACTCTTTTTTATAGTCAAGTCTTGATCATGATGGTAATTTTGAAGTCTCTCAATTCTTTAACTTCTGAGGAAGTGTTTTCCTTCCAGAACCAGAAGAATTTATAAGGAATGTTTCCAAATCTAGCTAGTCAAATGGTATCCTTTTCTCAATATGTTACTGCATCAGGTTGGGATTCCTAAGTCCAGGCAGGAAATGGTAGAACATAAACCTTGGGTGCTCTGAAGCAACCTCCCTGTCTTGGCTTTAAGGTTGCTTTTTACTTCTCTTATTTATCTCTCAGAGTCCTTTTGCCCTTTTGAATTATTATCTTTATTCTTTCATTCCCTGGGTTTCCTTCTTTGCAAATATGCTCCCATACATCTTCACTCCTCAGGAAAACACTTTCTTTTCTATTTATGGCTTCTCCTGACTCCCCACTCTCCCCCTCTGCCCAATAACGGCCAAGGAGATAAATAAGAAACATAACTCTTTTCAGCTTTTATATTTTTTGTTACTCTGCACAGTAATATATATATATATGCATATATATATAATAACAAGGAAACAAATCTTATTACTGAAGTAATTATAATAAATAAAAAACTGAGAGTAGAACTAAAGCATGGGATATCAGGGGAGTGATTTCAGCAGGATTTAAAAATTTTAATTTACTTGAGCTGTTTTCTACTACTCTGTTGATACATGGTTAGGAGGTTGTGACTAATTAGAGAGTAATTGTTATTACTCTTTGAATACCCATTGCCCCAAATTGCATTCTGATTCAGAATCTTTATGACAGAATTTTGTCCATTGTTATTATTTGGAAAATCTTTTTATTGTTAGATCTGTTTTTAGACTGTGGGTTAACATGATATAATCTTAAATACCTAGAGAGAATCACTAGGTGTTATTTCTTTGTACTTAAACGAGTTTCACCTCTTCCAATCAAGACGTATTAGTATTCATCCAGGCATTTGAAAGTCTCCCCTATTTGGTATTTAACAAACTTTAGAGTCAAAAGACCCTTGCTTTTATCAAACTAGTATCTCTCTGAATTGAGACTTGAGTCCATTTTTTTTTCTTGTACTACACTTGATGGAAATGGGGAATAGCTATTTATCATTTTTTTTCTGTGAAGATTTCATTAAGATCCTTCAGAACAAGTCATCATATACTTTGATAATTGCTTACTTCATTGAAAAAGTTGGCATGGGGATGATGGGGAAAATAAATTGTAAAATAGATCCGGGGGGGTGGGTGTCAACAAATAAAGAATGCCAAAATTTGCAGACTTATTTAGGAGTTTAATGTCTGTGTGTTGGAAGTTCTTTCTTCAAGAAAAGATTAAGGAAATGCTGATTATGAAAAAGTGGTATCATGAAAATGAAATTATTTTTATTCTGGCAGAGAATGTCTGGATACAGACATAGCAGGCATTTCAAAATCCATGGTATAAGCTTTTTCTTCTTTCCTTAAGTACCCCCATGTTATCTTCTTTTCCTACCCTCTCAGCTAAAGACCTTCATTCATCCTTTACTGAAAAAAATTTAAGGCCTTTTACTGAGAGGTCCCTTTTTCTCTCTTGTTCTTCATCTCACATCATTTATATGGCTTTTCCCATTTTATCCTCCTTCATTCTTATTTCGTACGAAGAGATAACCTTTCATCTTGCAAATGAATACCCCTCTACATGCATCCTTCCATCTATTAAATCCCCCACCTTCTCTAGCATATTGTTCCTCTATCATCTCTACTCCCTTACTATTTCCATGATGCTTATTAATTCATTATCTTCTTCATCTTTAAAACATATTCTCAGTTGATCCAGCTATTTTGACTAGTTATTATCCTATATGTCTCCTCTTTTTTTGACTAAACTTATCAATAAAGTTATTAAAAATCAGTGTCTCCATTTTTCCCCTCTCACTCTGTTCTAAACACTGCAATATGACTTCCAGTTTCATCATTCTGCTGAAATTATTATCTTCAACATTAAAAATTTCTTAATTGACAAATCTAATGACCTTTCCTCAGGCCTCATGCTCCTTGGCCCCCTTTTAACATTTGACATTATTGATAGCTCTCCTCTCATGGATACTGTGTTCATGTTAGTTTTTTAGGAAATTGTTTTTTCTTGACTCTCCTTGTACCTATGTGATTATGCTTTCTTTGACATCTTTGATGGATCTTGCTCTGGGTCACCCATGCTAACTGAAGAGGTCCCTCCAATTGACAGAATCCCAAGGGTCTGTATTGGGTCCTCTTCTCTTCTTCTTCTATAGTTTTCTGTTGGATTATCTCTCTAGTTTCTAAATATTCAATGAGCAGTTTTATGAAATTATTCTGAGATACATTTCTTCTGTTTTAACCTCCTTCCTTAGCTTCAGCTTCCTCTTGGGTATCTCAACCTGGATGTTCCACAGATATCTCAATGTTATCATGCCTAAATCAGAACTCATTATCATCCCTTCAAAATTCTTCCCATTTCCAAAGTTCCCTATTATGTGTCTCAACATCCTCCAATGCACTCATCCTCATTATCTTAGTGTCATTCTTGACTTCAATCTGTTGTCAAGTTCTATTGTTTCTACTTTTTCTACATTTCTCATATATTCCTTTTCTGTATTCACATAGCTTCCAGCTTAGAACAGTATCTCATCATCTTGCTCCTAGACTATTACAATAGTCTGATTGTTAGTTTCCCTATCTAAAGTCTCTCCTTACTCCAATCTATCATCTATTTAGCTTGCCAAACTTATCTTTTTAAAAAGCTGGTTTTATCATGTCATCTCCTCGTTCATTGAGCTGGCCTCCTCTTACCTCAAGGATCCAACCTAAAATCTATCTTTATAATTTATTTAGAGTCCTTAATAACTTTCTGACTTCCAATCTTTCCAGTTTTCTTATACTTTATTCCTCATCTGCATACTCTATAATTGAACAATGTTGGTCACTTTACAATTCTCTGACATATCTACCTTTTTAGAGGATTTCTCTCATGCCCATGATGTATCCCTGCCTAATCTCATACCTTTATCTTCCTTTAAGATTTAGATCAAATTTCACCTTCCTCAGAAAGTCTTTCCCAAGGATTCCCTCCATCTTCAACCCCTACTCATAGGACTTCCTTCTGAAATTACCTTCTATTCATTCTGCCTATATCTTGCATATATGGTTGTCTCCTTCATTAAAATGTGCTCCTTAAGAGCATTATCCCAGCAATTGGTATATTGTCAAACTTATAGTAAACACATTTTTTGCAGTTACAGCAACAAATTAGAGCAAAATGAAACCAAATTAGAGAAAAGAATAAATATAAAAAGGTCCTGCATAGTTAGGACTAAAACTATAATCTATTGATTCTGAAAAGGCTGAAAAGTGGGAAATGTACTAAAGCAAATGTATTGCCATTGAGAATCAAAATTTCCTTGAGAAATTTAATTGATATCAACCATTCAGTAAACATTTATGAAATGCCTACTATATGTCAGGCACTGCAGATTAAAAAAAGAGACAAAAGATAGCCCTTACTCTTAAAGAATTTATATTAATGAAGCAGACAACATATAAACAAATTTATACGAAGGCAGTTTTATATGGAATAAATAGGAATTTCTGGATACAAATAAGGTAGTAGTATTAAGAGGGGTTGGAGAAGGCTTCCTGTAGAAGTTTAGATTTTAGTTGAGATTTAGAGGAATCGAGAGATCAATAGATGGAGCAGAAAAGGGAGAATATTCCAGACATGGGAAAATATGAGAAAACGAATAGGTTGCAGAAATACTCTAAAATATTCTTAACAAGTCAATGTTTGATCTCCTCTGCAAATGAACAAACATGGTAGCCTCTTGTTTGGAAGAGATACTCATTGTAAAAACAACATGGAGGAACAACACAATTTTACTAAGCAGTAAAAAATCTGTTACCAAAAAAGCAAATTTGTAGAAAGATAATCATGTGACTAAATACTCATACCATCCCCAATGCATTTGCAAATAAAACTTAAAATTTTTTTTGTTAGTGAAATACATTGTTGAGAATTCTTATAGTGATCATTTTTTCCCTGGCATTGATGTTGGAGCAAACACATTTGAATCTATCACCTTGGTGATTGATTATTGAAGGAAGTGGTTGTAGCATTAAAGATGAAATCAAAAGGAGATGGTTGCACTCCCCACTACCTACAAAATAATCTGTTCTGGTTACTCAGGGACTAATTATTAAAATTTCAGAATTAAATAATTCCAAAACTGTAATGACACTGATGTCACCTAGTTCATTATTGAACAAAATATCTCTTATTACAACTGTCTTATCATGGATGATCATCATTTGATGACCTGGCTTCCAATTCCTCTTCAGATACTCACTATATGTGTAAATATGGGCAAGCTCCAATCTCACAGTCTCTATCATCTTCATCACAAAGTTGTTTTGACCTTTGAACATTATAAATACTAGCACTTGTGTTATTATTTATGACAACTAGTACTTGGGTCTTTACATGAAGATCTCTAGTAATGGAGAAATTATTATCTCATACAACTGACCATTTTTGGACTGACTTTTACAACTGACTTTTGGACTATTCTAATGGTTAGGATTTTTCTCATAGCAGGGTGAAATCTGTGTCTGCTATTTACACCTATTTCTGATTGTTCTACTGAAGGGTTCAAGAGAAGGACAATCCCCTTTCTATGGCAACTGCTCAAATATTTGAAGGTTATTAAATATCTTAATATCCTTCACCAGATAAGGATATAATGCTGAATTCCTTTACCATTCTGATTACCTTCTTATAGACATGTTCCAGCTTGTCAACATATTACTTAAAGAGTTAAGCCTAAAACTGAATATCATACCCATATATCATTTGTTCATGCAGGAATAAAGCTGAACTATATCCCTTCTCCTTCTGGACACTACATATATTAATGCAGCCAAAAATTCCTATCTCATAACTATATCACACTGTTACTCATACTTATTTTAAAGTTCACTAAAATTTCCAGGTGTGGTTCACATAAACTGCTATTTAGCCATATGTCCCCTCACACTGTACATGTAAAATTGAATCTTTTAAACTAAATTGTGTTTATAGATTTATTTCTATTAAATGCCATTTTATGACATTTATATCACCATTATTTCATTTTTTAATCTTTTTGTTTCCTGATTCTATTTTTGAATATGCTAACTGATCCTATATCTTGATATGGATTCAGTCTAATCTGGTACTCATAGTGCCATAGTATTTCAATCAAGCAGTTGTTTTTACATCAAAAATCATATTGAGTTGCTTTCTGCAGCTTTCTAGGTTCACTTAATCCCAGATGAAATCATCTTTCAAAATGGTTCCATATCTGAGGAAATCCTAAAGTAAAGGGCAGAATCCCCTATATATAACTCAAATTCCCCTCTTTTGCTCACATTTCCATGCCTGAATCCCAAATGACTCATTTGTGGGGAATTTCTCATTGAATTGCTCCACATATACTGTATTAATAATTCAATTGTGTCCATGACCAAATGGCATTTTCAGCCCATCACATTCCCTAACTTCTAGCTACATACCACTTCCAAATATGCTAAGCCTACATATCTTCATCCAACTCACTTTTAAAAATGTAGAATAGAAGAGTTCCAAGAAAAGAGAACTAGGGTATTCAATGGGAGTAATTCACTATGGGTTGACATCAATCCATTAATCAACATTATCCTTCAGTTAGTTCTGAATCTGAATAACTGTACTATTTCCCAGTCTTCAAGAATATCATGAGATGCTTCATCACATGCCTTGATGAAATATGAATAAGTATATAGCATTCTCATGACCTACAAGTCTAATAAGCTTTAAAAAACCATGACTTGTCTTCTTGATGAACCCACCATGGTTCCTAGTACTCACCACTTCTTTTATAAGTACTTATTAACCCTAGCTTTCATTATGTTTTCTAGAATTAGAATAAGACTAGAAGTCACACTCAGGATATAGTGTCTCCAAGAAGTAAAGCTTTTCAAATAATGACCACCTTTCCTTTCTCTACTCCAAAAAAAGTTTGAAAAGGCATTATAAATAATTGACCCATATGTCTGTTTTTCTTTCCTTCCCTATAAAATCTTTATGAGAATAGTTTATGCATCCATCAAAAGTACAGGCAATCTTTCATAAATGATTTTATAGCAATGCATATTTTATGGTGACATAGCTTATTGAGGATGTACACTATTCCAAAATGTTTATTTTTTCATTATTAAAAAGCATCTTACACAGTAGAACAAATGTAGCCTTACAGACTCTCTTCAAACATGGCATTTCCCATAAATGCATTAAAATTATACAAGACTGTAAGGCAGATGTGATCATGGAGATATCTTTGTTTAAAAATCTGCTGAGTATTAACATCAAGTGATGTATAAAACACGGAGACATATGTTCACATAAGGTGTTTGCCAGTGTCATAACAGATGTCCTAGACAAAGTCCAAACAACAACAAAAAGATTCCCTATTCAAAACAACAGTTTCTAATTGCTCTTCTTCAAAAAATAGCATTATATTAATTGAATCAAACCTTGGCACACTGCAAACTTTCCTCAGTAAACTCATAGTAATGTGAGAGTGATCAAACAGTTCAAAGGGTTGGAGAAACAAAGTTTATGAAAAATGCAAATTTCTGAAAATATGACATACAGATGAATAATAGAATGGATCTACATCTCAGAAAGACAGATAGTTAGGGTTGAATTACATTTGGAACTTTTAACAATGTTTTCACTCATGCCCTAGTCACCCCCAAAAATACAGCAACAGCAACTCACAAAATATTTACTGGATGCCAGTATTTATTTAGTGACTTCCTTTATGTAAGATTTACAGAACAATATGGATAAGACTCACAGAGATTGAGAAGACATATAGGACTTGTAATCTTCATTATTGGAAGTAGCGCCCACATTAATGAAATCATGAATTTATGAAAGGTATCAAAGTAGATTTGTAATTGATTAAATGACCACTTCTAAAGATTAGACATTAATGGTTCCAAGACTATTTTTTATTTTAAATCTATTTATTCATTTAGTGGTTATATTAAAATGTTCAGGTAATTCCCTCCTTTATTCCTCTCCTCCCGTTAGAGAAGGCGTCATTTGACAAAAAACATATGCTCATACAAACTATGTTTTGCTTATTTCTATTCATCAATTCTTTTTCTGAAGGCAGACATATATAAGTCTTTCTTCAAATAATATTTCAATTGTTATATTGCTGTCCTCTTGGTTCTGCTCATTTCACTCTTTCCATTCCCATTTAAATTTATAATTGCTAATTGTGTATTTCCCTTCATTCTATTTTTCTTCTTTTTGTTTCCTTCTCTGTCTCTCTTTTTATATCTTTTCTTTCCACAAAAGTCAAAATTTCTTTTAACCTCTTTTTCCCTAATCCTCACTCCTTCTTTAATCTTTGTTATTTTCTTCTTCCTCCTTTACAAGGTTCCCTCCCAACCTCCCTTACTCTCCTAGTTGTTAATTTATTCATCCTTCTAAGGATCCTTCTTTTATTCTATTTTACCTTCTTATTTCTTAATATAAGTAATCTCTATTATTTTCTGCCTCATCTTGACCCCTGGCCCTGTATTTTTTTTAATCTATATGCCCTTCTAAGATTCTCCCTCTTAATCTAAGATTATTTGTAAGGATATCTTTAGTGATGTGTCCTGGAGACCTGTATTTGAAATAATGCCATTTGAGATATTTTTTAAAATCACTGACAAATTAATACAGATAGCATTCTCACAAAATTTTCATAATGCACAAAACTAATGGCAAAGTCAGATTGCAAAATTATATTGACTAATTATAAAATTGATATGAATTTAATTACATGAGATCTAATTTTTGTTAAATATATTTTAATAGGCATGTTCCTAGGACTATATAAAATCATTTACTTGTGCTCCAAAAATCAACTTCATTAGTACAGAATGTGGGGGCATGACTAAATATCAGTCTACCTCAAAGAAATCCTGCATTTTTAGTAAACTGCAGGTTCAATAAGAGTAAATAATGAAGCTTAAAAAAAGTTAATTTGGTGATTACTTGCATTAAAAGATTTCACTGATATTGTAAACATGGAAATCTCTTTGGAGTATTTTGCCATGGATTCGCACATACACTCCATCTGTATTCATTTGCCTCTAGGATCCACCATGTTTCACTCACTCTGCCATGTTGACAATAGGAGAGAGGAGAAAGGGAGGTTTTTCATTTGAATCCTTAAGACTTATAAAACCTCATTACCAGTTGTTTGCATTGGCACCTGTAGTCATAGACCTTGTGTGTTTGAACATGAATTGTAAGAGGCTAAACAGGAAATATGTTCTTTATCTCCAGCGAATCAGAAAAAGTTGCATGATAGAAAATCATCATACAGCTGAGTTGGGAAGTACCTGTGTTTTTTGTTGTTGTTGTTGTTGTTGTTTTTTAGTCCTTAGGAGGTTTGGAGATCAGAATAAAAGACTTTTTGGGGCACCCTTCACTCTACTCACTGATATGTGATAGAAAGAACAATGAGCATTGAGTGAAAAGACCTGTGTTTTTTGTCCTGGCTCTATAACTAATTTTCTGAGTGACTGTGGGGCAACTAGTTTATTTCTCTGTACCTAATTTTCCTCATCTCTAAAAGGAAATAATAATGCTTAGAGTAGTCCCTAACTCAAAGAAGTGTTTTTAAGAAATAATATTTAAAACTGAGTAAAATAAACTACTAATATCATTATTATGATGATCTTTATATTTTCATAAGGAGTTTTAGAAGAAATTATTTTCATATTCAATTGCATTTGATCTAAGGTTTAGTGCATACCAAGTTAAGTTATAGTAATTTTATAGACAATTTCATTAATGTTTAAAGCACTAACACATCCTGAAAAGAAAAAAAACACATTTTAACTAAATTCGGTATTCAATTTTTTTAATATAAAAGAATAACATTTCTAGCCTATGTTTCATATTATCAGAAACAAAGAGTACCATAGTGTCTGTATTCTTAGACTTTGATTTCAGTGGCCCATTTTCCAGAAGGACATGCACTTTGTTGCATGCCATCTGTGATAGCAACTCTAGAAACTGTGACAGAGAGACTCTTTTGAATAGCAATCAGGGCCATTGTAGTTCATTTGATCTAATGTGGGAAATGTTTTTGGGCATAAATAAGCATCTTACCATTAATCTAGTCATCCTGACACTGACACTGTTGGGTAGTCTAACTCAGTACACTTGAACAATAGAGAAACTTGGATTTGGCTCAGAATGAATGTAGCTCAATAAGTCTCTTCTGAAAAATGCTTTTCTCTACTGGGGTAGGTCAGAACCTTCTTTTGAGATTTTCTAGGACAAATTTCCCAGGCATTTTTGTTGTTGTTTGCATTCTTCTGCAGAAGTGAGAAATGTGGGTTACAGAATTGTGATGGTTTAATCAAATGCAGGGTAATCTTTCATAATGATGATAGAGCCACTATTATGCAACATCCCTTTTTCTCTCCAATTCCAAAACAGAGATCCGTGGACAGTTCTTCTGAATCATATGATTTAGGAATTCTTAATTTTGTTGATTCCTTAGGACAATGTTACTAATAACTATTTATCATGAGAATTTTGTACTTAGGGAAAATATTTCGGTTCTTCAAAATTTAGCTCTCTGAACTGTCATGTTACATGTGGATCAAATTCTTTGTACCTTCATGTGCTATAAGCAATGTGAATTTTCCTGACATTGATTCAAATTAATATATTTTTATTGACCAAGTGTGTCCTGGAATCAGTAGTGGACACTAGAACAATGAGATAATAACTGCTTAAGATTTCTCAAATTTTTTCCTGAAAATATATTCACTTATAGTACATGAAAACTTATATTTCTAGGCTAATTTTGGTGTGTAAACATATATCATTTTAAATTTGCTATACATTTTCTACCAAAGTTATGCCTCTGAAGCTATTGGATTGATTGCTCTTAGTTTATTGACTGACAGGTTCAGTTAAGCAGTAGGAATGCCACATTTACTATTCTGGAAGCATTGGGTGCCTTGTTCAATCAAACGAGCAGCCAATTCAGGTAAGCAATTCACTTGATCAACTTTTGTTTTCTTCCATGAATAGACTGAATTGACTAAATCAACTGATTTTGAGCACACCACACAGACATAGCTTAAAGATAAAATTCACAAGAGAAAAGAAAAGATCATAGTTCACAGAGTGGAGCTTCAAAGACTTCAGTTGTATAGTTGTGAGAAGAAATGTGCTAAACTTTATTGTGGTTTGCACAACTTAAAAAGAGGAAATTGCATTAAAAACTGGAAATAAAAATGGGTGTTCATCAAGTGGATAATGTCTAAAAATTCTAGTATTTGAATCAAATAGAATATTATTATTCCATAAAAAGGCTAAAATGAGGTAGAGAAACAAAATAATTTGTTATGAAGTTATACTAACTGAATAGGAAAGAATGAAGTAAACAGTATAAAAATTGACTACAATATTGAAACTATTAACTAAAGGTAGCTGAACTATGAATTGAGAAAAATAATATCAACCCTGGAGGTCATTTTCAGAGACAGAGATTAGGACAAGAGGTGTAGAATTCAGGGTTTTAGTAAAACAAAGTTTTTATGCCAGCCACCCCACTATCTCTCTCTCTCTCTCTCTCTCATTGGTTATTTTTATAGGAAAGAATTTATTGCATTGGGGAGGAATAAGAGTTAGAGTAGTTATGGGTACATGGCTAGTCTAAAACAAAAATCTGTAACTGGATGGTTTTAAGAGATGAAATTTTACAGAAAAAAAATGTTATTTATAATATCCTAGTATATTACTCTTACGGATTAGCAAATAAGTCTATAAGTTTAAAATTCAGATAGTTCCAGAATTCTAAGTGGCTTTTCCCTTTAAATGCTGTTATTGAATCCATTTTAAGTATTGAAATCTATCATTTGTTGTGATATATGCACTGAAATTTACTGATGTGCTATAAAAATAGATGCAAAAACAACTGACAACCTATTTGTACTTAGCTATCAAACTCAGGGTCTACTTTCCATCAAATTCAATAGTTTAACAGATTCTATAGAAGAAAAGCACTCTTTCTGGAATGTTTTATCCAGGACTTAGAGCTCTTGGTTCTAGGTTTTTCGTGGAATCCATGCAAGGTAAGGTTATTAAAGGATGGTAGCAAAGTGTAGTGACAAAGAGAATCTTCTTTCTTACTTACTCATTGCTTTCCTATAAAGAGAAGAGCCAACCACTAAAATAAACATCTATAGAAAAATGCTAATTGAAGTTTTCAAGCTGTGTTATAGAGAAAGTTCTCAAATAACCTTTGCTAAAGTGAAGAAAAATACAAAAAGCAAATGAGAGGATGGAGCTAAGATGGTAGTGGAATAATAGGAGCTTTCTGAATCTCATTCCAACTGATCTTTGCAGAGTGTCTCAAAAAGACAAAAATCAAAATCAGACAAATAAAGACGCTCTTCCACTGTACACAGCCTTGGAGGTAGACAGAATTTGGGGATTTCCACACCAAAAAGGGATGAAATTACACTTTTCAAAGTACAAGCTGATCACTCCCCCCCAGACACACAACCTTTTACACCAGAGTTAGAGCAAGGGCTGAGTCAATCTCTAAATTCCCAAGAGCTGGTTGAAAGCAACACAAACTTACTGCTGAGGGCAGTGTAAAGTCTTGGCAGGGAGACTTAGGACCTGAGGCTGAAGAGTGTAGAGCCTGGACAGCAGAGCAAGGGAATTGGGCAGAGGAGGTTAACCACAGAAGAGGCAGCAGGAACTCAAAAAATAGCTTCAGGGCAAAAGACTTTAAAGTACACTACACAAAGAACTGCATGCCCTCCTTACTCAGACTTCTGACTGGGAAGGGAAGATACTACCAAGACAAAGCCCTGCAAGACAGAAGCTAAGAAAACAGTGTCCACCAACATGCAGGAACTCCAATCCACTATTAGCAAAAGGAATAGGCAACAGGAAAAAAAAAATTTGACCCTGGATAATTTCTTTGGAGACAAAGAGCAAAATATAGAAGCAACAGCAGAGAGTGACAAACAAACAAACACATCCAAACTTTCCAAAAAAAAAGTGAAAATTGGTCACAACTTCTTGATGACCTCAAAAAGGAGTTCAAGAAGCAAGTAAGAAAGATAGAAGAAAAATGGGAAAATGAAAGTTATGCAAAAAAGAAAATAAAAGCTTAAAAGACAAAATTGCCCACATGGATAAAGAAGCAAAAAATCAAATGAAGAAATAAGAAAATGTTTAAAAACCTTATATTTGAGACTCTTTAATAGCCTAAGTAAGCTTAATCAATTAGGTGTCTGGACATCAGAGCTGGGCCAAGGAATATTCCACTATTTTGGTAAATCATATTAAAATTTAATTGATAAAAGGAGGCTAACAGCATCTAAGAGCTCTCTACTTTTAATGCAAGATTTTTAAACTTTCAAACATGTAGAGTTAGATAAGCAACCCCAAAGCTCACCCTTACCAATAATTCTTTTTTCTCTCTCCAGAAGGCTGGGTCCCCAATATTGAACTTATTATTTTAACAACAGCATTCAAATAAATCGTAGTAGTAATATAAGAGAAGAGTTGAGGGTTTTCTTCTCACCTTGGCTTTAGTCTTTAGATATTCTTCTAACTAAAAGGACCATTTGTAGAATTCTTTTTCTTAAGGGACTAGTGCTGCCTACAAACCACCTTAACCATATAGAAGATTGGGTTACAAATTTTCAAATTTGGAGATGCTAAAGAGAAAATCTGGATTGTGGCAATTCCCAGGAAAATCTCTTTCTATTTCTAGAAGTTGAGAGTCCAGTACTTGGACTGTAGGAACTGTTATTTCAGCCATTTGTGTGAGAACATATGCAAGTCCTATATACTTCTGTCCCACGAAATAGTAGCTCTCATAGTATTAGGAGTCTTTGTGGACATAAAGACTCTTTCTGCCCAAGTCTGCCTCCTGGATTTAGATTCATTCAACTTTGTTATACCCTGAATTCCTTTAAAAAAGGATCCAAAAAAGAAAAGGTTTTCTGGGAAGATCGAGGCTTAGATGGAGTGAATCTTAAAACCTCCGCACCCTTATACACCAAGATAGAAAACAATGGGTTTCGAGAAGAAAGAGGACAAAATCTAATAACAGGACAGAGCAGGGGGAACCCTACTGCAGCATAACTAAAGAGGTACACCAAGAAAAAGGCTTCAATTCTTAAACTGTCCGGTCTGAGGGTGTAGAAGTGGAATCCGAGGATGCCTCCCCCACGTGCTGTGCAGAGTCTCCAATGGCCTGGGAAATCTCAGGGCCAGTGGGTGCACTGGTCAAGAGAGAGGGCCTTGCTGGCACCAGACTCAGGAAGTTAAACACAGGCACTGGAGAGGTGACTGGAGGAGAAAACCAGAGAAACACAGCAAAAACGCCTGGAAAATGGTGGCTTAGAGAGAAGCAAACCACAGACCACAGACAGCTTGGCTTCCTCATACTGAGATAGAGAATGCAGGGCTTCAAGAGGAAAGAAAACCAGATCAAACACAGTGGACAGCACAGGGGGACGCCACTGCTGGAGAGCTCAGTGCAGAGAAAATGCTCCTTCTTGTCACCCCACTTTGTTTTTTGTTTGTTTGTTTGTTTTTCCCTCCCCTCCAGGTTTTGAGGTTTTAGCCTCAGGGCAGATTAATCCAATCAATACAGGATTAATCCCAACAATTGCACAGGCAAAAGTCTTCCAAGGGCAGAGATAGTAACTACAAATCTTTGCCCCTGGGGGGAAGATCTTTCATCAAAGATCATTAAATACATCTGCTCAAACTAGCAGAACAAGGAAGGGAAAAAAACATGAGTAAGCAACAGAAAAGGAGAAAAGAAATGACAATTGACAGTTTCTTTCAAAGAAGTGAAAAGGGAGCAAATGAAACAGAAGTAGAAGAAGAGGAAGTAGTTTCAGTGAACTGGACACAGGCTTTGGAAGATCTCAAAATTCAATTAACTCAGGAACTTCAGGAACTCAAAAAGCAAGCAAGAGAGGCAAAAGAGGCTGAACACAATTTGAAAAAGGAAATACATGAGCTAAAACAAGAAAATAAAGTCTTAAAAGCCAGAATTGGCCAGCTTGAAAATGAAGCAAAGAAAGTAAAAGATAATCTACAAAGAAAATCAGACCAGAAGTAGAAGGATGACCAAAAATCCAGGGATGAAATTCAGTCTTTAAAAAACAGAACTCAACAACTAGAAGAAAATAACTTCACAAGGCAGCAAGAATATATTAAACAAAACTTAAAAAATGAAAAATTTGAGGAGAATATGAAACATCTCATTGATTCAACCAAAGGTCTGGAGAAGAGAGCTAGAAGAGACAACTTAAGAATTATTGATTTACCAGAACATCATGATAAAAGAAAAAGTTTAGATAGCATCTTACAAGTAATTATCAGAGAAAGTTGCCCTGAAGTTCTTGAACAAGAGGGAAAAGTAGAAATTGAAAGAATCCACAGATCACCTCCTACATTTAATCCACAACTGACAACTTCCAGGAATATTATAGCCAAATTAAAAAACTACCAGACCATGGAAAAAAAATATTACAAGCTGCCAAAAAGAAGTCATTCAGATATCAGGGAACCACAGTTAGGATAACATAGGATCTGGTTGCATCTACATTGAAGGACCAGAAGCCATGGAACACAATATTCCAGAAAACAAGAGAATTGGGTCTACAACCAAGAATGAACTATCCAGCAAAACTAACTATATTATTGCAGGGGAAAGTGTGGTCATTCAATAAAATCAAGGACTTCCAAACATTCATTAAGAAAAAAAACAGAATTAAACAGAGAGTTTGCTGCCCAAACCCAGAACTCAAGAGAATCAACATAAGGAAATTAAGAGAATGGGGGGAGGATAAAAAAATTCTTTTCTTTAAGGGACACAATGAGTTCAATTAATTTATATCCCAAGAAGAAAAGAAGATATTGGCAAATATTAAAAATTGTTATTACCAACAGGGTAAGTAGAAGAAGTTTACATAGAGGGAACAGGGACAAACTATATAGGATGAAATGTCAAGCTATATATATATATATATATATACATGCACACACACACAACTGGGGGGAGGAAGATAATAATAAGAAAAATAGGAAAACAAACAAAAAGGAATAAATTTATATTCCATGAAGAAGTGCATGGGACCAACAGGGAAAAATAACAATACACTTTAAGGGTAAAGAGGTTAGAGAGAGGAAATATTCAATACTTAAATGCATTGAAATCAACTTAAAGAGAGAAGAACAATCAGATCCATTGGGGCAGAGAATTGATTCACTCCCTATAGAGAAGTAGAAGGGTAACAAACAGACTGGTGGGGAGAGAAACAATACTAAGGAGGGAAAGGGCTTGTGGGGGAGCACAGTGTGGCTTTAAGGAACAATAAGAGGGGAATAAGAAGTTAGAGGGGAGAAAGGGAAGTACAACAAGGGAGGGGATTATAGGAACTGATTAAAAACAAAACACTGGTATAAAAGAAAACAGTGAAAGAAGAAAGGACAAGGGTAGGAGAGAGAATCAAAATGTCTGGGAATGCATAGTTGATAATTATAACTCTGAATGTGAATGGGATGAACTCGCCCATAAAATGGAAGCAAATAGCAGAGTGGATTAGAAACCAAAATCCAACCATATGTTGTCTACAAGAAACACACATGAGACAGACAGACATACATAGAGTGAAAATGAGACAATGGAGCAAAATATTCAGGGCTTCAAATGAGAAAAAGAAGGCAGGGGTGGCTATCATGATCTCTGACAGAGCCAAAGTAAAAATAGATAAGGTTAAAAGAGATAGGGAAGGTAACTACATCCTAATAAAAGGCATTATAAACAATGAAGAAATATCAGTACTCAATATGTATGCACCAAATGGTAAAGCTTCCAAATTTCTAAAGGAGAAGCTAGTGGAGCTCAAGGATAAAATAGGTAGCAAAACCATACTAGTGGGGGACCTCAATCTTCCCCTATCAGATCTAGATAAATCAAACCAAAAAATGAATAGGAAAGAGATAAGAGAGGTGAATGAAACCCTAGAAAAATTAGAGTTAATAGATATATGGAGAAAAATAGGGACAAATAGGGACAAAAACGAATGCACCTTCTTTTCAGCAACACATGGAACATTTACAAAGATAGACCATGTAATAGAGCATAGAAACATGGCAAACAATTGCAAAATAGCAGAAATATTAAATGTAACCTTCTCAGATCATAATGCAATAAAAATAGTTATCAGTAAGAATACATGGAGAGGCAAACCAAAAACTAACTGGAAATTAAATATTATGATTCTCCAAAATAATTTAGTGAAAGTACCAATCACAGAAACAATAATTTCATTGAAGACAATGACAATGATGAGACATTTTACCCAAACCTATGATATTCACCCAAAACAGTTCTAAGGGGAAAATTTATATCACTGAGTGCATATATTAACAAATTAGGGAGGGTAGAGTTTAATGAATTGGGCATGCAACTTAAAAAACTAAAAAATGAACAAATTAAAAATCCTCAGATGAAAACTAAATTAGAAATACTAAAAATCAAAGGAGAAATTAATAAAATGGAAAGTAAAAGAACTATTGAATTAATAAATAAGACAAGAAGCTGGTATTTTGAAAAAAACAGATAAAATAGACAAAGTACTGGTAAATCTAATTAAAAAAGGAAAGAAGAAAATCAAATTAATAGTATCAAAGATGAAAAGGGAGACCTCACCTCTAATGAAGAGGAAATTAAGGCAATCATTAAAAACTATTTTGCCCAATTATTTGGCAATAAATTTAGCAATCTAGGTGACAAGAATGAATATTTAAAAAAATATAAATTGCCTAGATTTACAGCAGAAGAAATAGAATACTTAAATATTCCAATATCAGAAAAAGAAATCAAACAAGCCATCAAAGAACTCCCTAAGAAAAAATCCCCAGGGTCTGATGGATTCACAAGTGAATTCTATCAAACATTCAAAGAACAATTAATCCCAATACTAAAGAAATTATTTGATATAATAAGCAAAGAAGGAGTCTTACAAAATTCCTTTTATGACACAAATATGGCACTGATTCCAAAGCCAGTTAGATCAAAAACAGAGAAAGAAAATTACAAACCAATCTTCTTAATGAACATAGATAAAAAGAAATTAAATAGAATATTAGCAAAAAGACTCCACCAAGTGATCAAGAAGGTTATCCATTATAATCAGGTGGGATTTATACTAGGAATGCAAGGATGGTTCAACATTAGGAAAACCATCCACATCATTGACCATATCAACAAGCAAACCAAGAAAAACCACATGATGAGCTCAATAGATGCTGAAAAAGCCTTTCACAAAATACAACACTCATTCCTACTGAAAACACTAGAAAGTATAGGAATAGAAAGTCCTTTCCTAAAAATAATAAACAGTATATATCTTAAACCATCAACAAGCAGCATATGCAATGGGGATAAATTAGAAACCTTTCCAATAAGATCAGTAGTGAAAGAAGGACGCCCAATATCATTGTACAAGAAACACTAGCAGTAGCAATTTAGAGAAGAAAAAGAAATGGAAGGTATTAAGATAGGTAATGAGGAGACTAAGCCATCACTCTTTGTAGATGATATGATGGTCTACTTAAAAAATCCTACAAAATAAATGAACAAAATCATCAGCATTTCTATATATTTCCAAAACATCACAGCATCAAGAGGTAGAAAGAGAAACACCGATTAAAATCACCCTAGACAGTATAAAATACTTAGGAATCTATCTACCAAAACAAAGAAAGGAATTATACAACCATAACTACAAAACACTTTTCAAACAATTAAAACTAGATCTAAACAATTGGAAAAACATTGAGTGCTCATGGGTAGGACAAGCTAACATAATAAAAATGACCATTCTACCCAAATTAATTTACTTATTTAGTGCCTTACCTATCAAACTACCAAAAAACTTTTTTCACTGAATTAGAAAAAACTATAACAAAGTTCATTTGGAATAACAAAAGATCAAGAATATCAAGGAAAATAATGAAAAAAAAATGTGAAGGAAGGTGGCTTAGCAGTACCAGATATTAAGCTATACTATAAAGCAGCAGTCATCAAAACAATATGGTACTGGCTAAAAGACAGAAGGGAGGATCAGTGAAATAGACTTGTGGTAAGTAATGTCATCAAAACAGTGTATGATAAACCCAAAGAACCCAACTTTTGTGACAAAAACTGCTGGGAAAATTGGAAAACAATATGAGAGAGATTAGGTTGAGATCAACATCTCACAACCTACACCAAGATATATTCAGAATGGGTGAAAGACTTGAATATAAAGAAGGAAACTGTAAGTAAGTTAAGTGAACACAGAATAGTATACTTATCAGATCTCTGGGAAAGGAAAGATTTTAAAATCAAGTAAAAGTTAGAGAAAATTACAAAATGTAAAATAAATAATTTTGATTATATTAAATTAAAAAAAGTTTTTGTACAAATAAAAACAATGTCAAAATCAGAAGGGAAACAACAAATTGGGAAAAATCTTTATGACAAAAAATTCTGACAGAGGTCTAATTACTCAAATATACAAGGAGCTAAATCAATTGTATAAAAAATCAAGTCATTCCCCAATTGATAAATGGTCAAGGGACATGAATAGGCAATTTTCAGATAAAGAAATCAAAACTATCAATAAGCATATGAGAAAGTGTTCTAAATCTCTAAAAATTAGAAAAATGCAAATCAAAACAACTCTGAGGTACCACCTCACACCTAGCAGATTGGCTAAAATGATAGAAGGGGAGAGTAATGAATGTTGGAGGGGATGTGGCAAAATTGGGACATTAATGCACTGCTGGTGGAGTTGTGAACTGATCCAAACATTCTGGCTGGCAATTTGGAATTATGCCCAAAGAGCAATAAAAGAATGCCTGCCCTTTGATCCAGCCATGCCATTGCTGGGTTTGTACCCCAAAGAGATCATAGATAAAAAGACTTGTACAAAAATATTCATAGCTGCTCTTTTTGTGGTGGCAAAAAACTGGAAAGTGAGGGTATGCCCTTCAATTGTGGAATGGCTGAACAAATTGTGGTATATGCTGGTGATGGAATACTATTGTGCTCAAAGGAATAATAAACTGGAGGAATTCCATGTGAACTGGAAAGACCTCCAGGAATTGAAGCAGAGTGAAAGGAGCAGAACCAGAAAAACGTTGTAAACAGAGACTGATACACTGTGGTAAAATCGAATGTAATGGATGTCTGTACTATCAGCAATGCAATGACCCAGGACAATTCTGAGTGATTTATGGAAAAGAACACTACCCATATTCAGAGGAAGAACTACAGTAGAGGAAACACAGAAGAAAAACAACTGTTTGTACACTTGGTTTGATGAGGACATGATTGGGGATATAGACCGGAAAGGACCACACCAATGCAACTATCAATAATCTGTAAATAAGTCTTAACTGACCATATATGTTAAAACCAGTGTAAATCCAAGTTAGCTATGTGTGGGTGAGGAGTTTGAGGGGGTGAAGGTTAAAGTAAAAACATGAATTATGTAACCATGGAAAATTTTTTCTAAAAGTAAAAATAATTAATTAAATCAAAAAAGAAGGAAAAAAAGTCAACTTTCAAGTCATCGCCAGCACAAAGTGAGTGGCTCTGGCCAATATTGTTTCCTTCTCAGTCAAAGATAAACACCTCAAATCCTAAACCAAATTTTGCCAAGCTGGAAATTTAACTTCATTAAAGAACTCTCTTAATAAACTTCCTAGATTCACAAAGACTTGTGATTTTTAAAACATTTTTTCTGATAGTGAATTATATCCAAACTTCTCCTTTGAAAGATGGGGAAATTCATGGCCTAAGGTATTAAATAGCTTTCCAGAATCTACATAGTGTAATGGTGAAAAAAAGGTTTTATGGGCTCAATATATTAAAGATGGTCGCCAGAGGATTGAACTATTATCAATCCTTCAATTAAGAATAATCTCAAATCAAAATTGACTTTCATGGAAAGTTATTTACATGAGAAGAGAGAGAGGAAGTACAGAAATAAGAATCTATCCCACAGATTAGTCCAGGTACGTCTTAACCCTCAGTCTAGGGTTAAAGGGCGTGAGGCATGGAGGTGAATGGAGCAAACTTCATTCACAGAGTCTATAAAAAGAAGTTTCTTAATAGAAGTTCAGGAAGATTCAGTCTTTAAACTCACCATGTAGAACAGTCTTAGTCAGGAACCAACAAATCTCCCTCAGGTCCCCTTCACCAAACCACCAGCAGCCTCACTCACTCAACTCCCTCTTTTAAAGGGGTCATGTATACGTCACTTCCAGTGTCTTCCCCAAGCCTGCGTGTCCAATCACAATAGATGCTTTTTCATAGAAATTGTAGGGGGTGGTTGGTCGATTCTGATTAGTTACTCACTCTACCACATGTGGGTTAGGACCTTCCAGAAGTGGAAGGTACTCTCACCTTTGGTGATTAAATCTAAAGATGGGCAGTATAGACTTAATCTAATTATCACAATAGTCACAGTTATATGATTTGAACCCACATTTTCTGACTCCAAATCCATCATTTCTTCTATTGGGTCAAGTTGCTACATATATACTATTATAGTTTATCTTTCTTACAGGATGAGGTAGACAGGTTAGAAATTAGAAAATAAAAGTATATTTTTACAGATGGTGAAACTTAGATTCAGAGTACTTATGATTCACCCAACATCATCCAACAAAAAAGTATAGATCTAGGGACTGAACTTTCTGAGAGCAGAAAAGTAAAATAGTTCCCCTCCTGCTTTATAATTTAAAAATAAGTAAAAGTATGAGGTTTTTTATTTGGTAGTAAGAAAAACCTATGGCACTAAGAAATTTAGGCACCAAATGAGAGATTATTGTGAAATTACCACAAGCAGAGTGCACTTCTTTTATTCTTTCCACAGCCAAGGTGTGTTCCACTGACTGATGTCTCCATAGGGAAAATAGCTGGACTACAGAAATCTAAGAATGATTATCTATTTACATAAATCATCTATTTAGACTTTGAAGCTATTCTAGAGATCATCTATTCCTAATTTATATGGATAAAAAGTAAAATTTTGAGGACATGATTTTATGTTATAAAACAGTTAGGCTAGTGATATGGTTCTTTGTGCAAGGAGAACTGGCCTTGGAATTAAAGAACCTATGTGCAAATCCCTGCTCTTCCTCTTCTTGACCTATGTGATATCAGGCATGTTGCATAACCCCTCTGGGTCTCAGGACCCTTATTTATGAAAATGAGGCAATTTGGCTATATGGCTTCTAAGTTTCTACTTGATTTTCATTTATGACAATAATAAAGTCTCTCAAATAATTAACAGAAGAATATTTTAATTCTAAACAAAATGTTCTTCATTCAGGGCCCAAGGACCTCTTAGGTTTTAGAGAATCCATGAACTTAAATGGAAGAAAAATTACATCTTTATTTTCATTTATTGATAACTAAACTTAATATTTCCTTCAATTAAAAATGTAGCTAATAAAGCGTCATTTAGAAAGGGTAGATAGACTTCGCCAATAATGAATAAATATAGTAGCTAGCTTTTATTTAGCACTTTATAAAGATCACTTCATTGTATTCTCACAACAACCATGGGAAGTAGGTACTATTAGTATCCCCATTTTACAGATGAGGAAAATGAAGCAAACAAAGTAATTATTTACCTAGGGTCAGAGAGTTAGTTACTTGGATTTGAACTATCTTCTGGTAGTTACACCCAAACTCTATCCACCATGATACTTAGTTGCCAAAAGCATCCATGACACAGAATATAGAACCCTGATCTATAGGTTGTTAGGGGATGATCTTTTGATTCACTTTTCAAATTATTTTGTCACTATTATATAATTCACACATGTTTATGCTAAGGTTAATTTTGCCAATAAAAAGTATAGGGGGGAAAAGATAAAGCTATAGCATTTTAGAAAGAATACTGAACTTGGAGTCAAATGACCTCTGAATTTGTTTTGTTTTGTTCTGTTTTCTACTATCTGTGTGGCCTTAGACAATAAACCACCTATTTAATGTGATTTATTCATATGAGTTAGTCATGAAAATTTTCCCAATCAGTTATTGGCATGTGCTACATATATTACATACTGTCCTAAATCATATATATTACCACAAACTATTAATATGGAGTCTAATAGTACATATTAGTAACTACATGCTACATTTCTTACTAGTATATTAGTTTAATTTAACAATATTAGTAGAAAATAGTAGCCAAGGAGAATATGATAAAGTAAACACTAACTTATGCTTGTGATAAGCGTGTCACATTCAACTAATATTCTAACAACATTATGTATTAGGAGTAGGAGACAGAGAAAGGATATAATACCTAATCTCTGGCTTCATGGTCTTACAACTGAGGAAAATAACTAAAGGATGGATAAAGTAAATATAAAATAGAACATAGGATGCACATGTATATCTAAAAAACAATTAAACTCTGGAACTAGATATTTATTTCTCATGGGGACTATCACATTTTGGCCTGGAGGGAAAAGTGTGCTTGTGTTTATAGGTCAAGCCAAAGATTTCTATGTTATATCAATTTTGATGATCTTTCCAAACTTGTCTTTTTTCCAAGGCCAATCTTACTGCAAAGTTATACGTAGAAATCTTGCCCTACTCTCTGTCTACTATAGGTATTTGATAGCACCAATTCTATAAACCCAGCCTGCGCCTATGAAGAATAGAAAAAAGGGGAAAGATTTAATTCCTCTTTGAAAATAAATGCTTAAAATGCATTGAGTGTAATAGCTTGTCAACCATGCTACGAAACTTAAAATTATAGTCAGACCCAGTGGGCTTGGGATCTAAATTTGACAGATAGGGTAGCAGTTGGAGTTTTCACAAATGTTTGCCGGTATTATAACTTCAATTCATCTCTGAGGAATCAATGTGAAAGGTCTACTTTACTGGATACTCATGGTCCTATAATTTTGGTCTCTGTTCTCAACATGTGGGTGAGCACAACCTTGAACTGCACCTATATTTTTCATCTCACTTCAAACTGAATGAATTCATTCCAGGACATGTTGATTGCAAAATCAAACAACCTCCTTATCCTTGGCAGCAAGTTTTGCTGCTCATAACGCCAAGATGGCTAGAGACATAAGAGAGAGAGAGAGAGAGAGAGAGAGAGAGAGAGAGAGAGAGAAAACGAACATTAAGAAAAATCCATGTAGCAATAAATAGCAACAATACGTTTACTTTGCTAAGGTATCCTTCACTTTCACCCTTACTAGTTTACAGGTATAGTCAATCCGTTAGCCTTGAATATGAGAGTCTATTCCTTTCTTCTGGATTAATATATTAAATGCCATTAATTTTTTTTATGTCTTCCTTTTAGAGCTAGAAAGGACAATAGCAATCATCTAGTTCAAATGAGTTTTTGTCATGTGCCTCTTTGGCTATCAGATAAAGCTATTGGTCAACTTCTCAGAATGTTTTTAAATAATTGAAGGAAATTTTTAATTTTAGTTTTATTTTAGTGAAAATAAAAGTGTGATTTTTTTTTCCAATACAAGTTCATGGACCCTATGAAATGTTTCCACTGACACCAAAAGGTTAAGAGCCCCTAATCTAGGCTATCTCATTATAGAAAGGAGAGGTTTAGTCCTGTGAAGGATAAATGTGCTGCCTGACACCACCTCATATAGCTTAATCAGTGGTAAATCTGGAACTTGAACTCAACTATTCTGACAGCTCATTGTTACTTCCTATCTGCCACTCTTCACTTAAGCCCCATTCATTTTCATTTGGAAATAGAGTTTTCAATGCAATTGACTCAGTCTAGGAATTTAGCTCAATTCAATAAAATTTTAGAAGCAGCTCACTGTGCAGGGCACAATGTAAGGTAGTAGAGCAGATGCAAAGATTAATAATCTGGTGGGTGAAATATAAAGTATATGTGAATAAACATGTGTAAGACAGAATGTATTAGCTGTTGAAGAAGAGCTATGAGTCAATTTTTTTAATGAAAATATAGATTTAAGGAGAAATTAATTCCTGTTTAGGAGATCAGGAAGACTTTAAGGGAACAGTGACATTAAGGAAGGATAGACTTGAAACAGAAAGTAATGATGATATAATATAGCTTTAGGGGACCTTTTCTGAGTTCTAGTGCCCAGAGGGCAAATTCCAGCTGTTGGTGTGTTTTAGCATTACTGGAGAGAGCTGAAGGAGGGAGTTCTTGCTTTGGTGACTGGAGAGAAGGGCAGGGCATGTAAAAAATGTCCCTGGGCATGGAAGAGGGGAAATGGAGAGTGCGGGCTCTACTCCTATGCAATGTCGTCACCAACAGTAATATAGTATATGGCAAGAAGATGAGTATGGAAGGGATTAATTACAAGGCACTTTTGATGAATGGTGAAGAGTTAAGATTAAACAAACCTTAGGGCATGTGAAGGGGATGAGTGGAAGCCAAGAATGGAAAGATAGGTTGGAGATAAATTGTAGAGGCCTTTGGATACCAGAATAAGAAATTTATCATTTCTTTTAAAAAGAATGGTACAGGGGGCAGCTGGGTGGCTCAGTGGATTGAGAGCCAGGCCTAGAGGTGGGAGGTCCTAGGTTCAAATGTGGCCTCAGACACTTCCTAGCTGTGTGACCCTGGGCAAGTCACCTAACCCCCATTGCTTATCCCCTACCACTCTTCTGCCTTGGAGCCAATATACAGTATTGACTTCAGGATGGAAGGTAAGCATTTAAAAAAAAAAGAATGGTACAAAGTTAATGACTTATTTTCTTATTTATCCTTGCCCTTTGTTTTTGTTCCAATGTAATTTCCTTTTGACTCTCTAGCATTCATTAGAAGTTAAGGCACAACAAACAAATGACTTCATCTAGCATATATTTAGAATCTATAATTTAGGCAATAGGAAAACATTTAGAATAACAGAATCTGCCTATTATTGACTTAAGTGTAAAATATTTTAATTGGGCTTAAAGCAAAAATAACTTGCTGAGTACTTTTTAAAATTTAAGATCAGTTCCATCATTTTCAAATGTAAATAATCACTCATTTTTGGTGATAATTTTAATTTTTCATATTGAGTTTTATTAAATCAAGGTATATGTGTTACTTAAAGGCAGAATGAAGGGTAATTTATTTTAAACTGCTACAAGAATGATTTAATTTATAAATTAATAAGATAAAAAGAGATATTACATAGGGAATAGTTTACCTCCTTAGGAAAATTAATTTTCAGGTATTTTTATAGGATCCATTTGTGGTCAGAAATATAGGTGACCAACCTATCAAATTAACATTCAATTCAACAAACTTTTTAACAAAAAGTGCTATGTATATGCAAGATATTTATAAATTATGACAGAAAGTCACAAATGAAAGAGCATTTGTCCAAAAGAAGCTTATGTTACACTATGTACTTTCTTCTATGTCCATTAAACTGATAAATATATTATGAAATATTGATGAAGAGTTAGCAACTAGAGAAAGTGAGAATGACTTCATATAGAAGGTTGCATGTAAGCTCAATATTGAGGTCTTAAGACAGATATTTTGAGAATTTGAAACAATGAAATACATGGTGGATAGTCAGTTAAAATGCATGGAATGGGTATGTAATTTGAAAGGAGTCTCAAAATTTAAGAAGTCAAATTTTTGAGGCCCTGAAATATACAGTAGAGGAGTGAATTTTCATGCTTGGGAGCAAAAGGGAGCCCTGAAAATATTTGAGCAGCAGCAAGGTATTGTCAGATTTGCGTATGTGTGAGGAAATGTATTTGGATATGTATATGGTGGTTATTATTTATAAGAATAATATTATGTTATAAGAATATTCACGTATGAACAGAATAGTATTCAGAGGAGAGTAACCAGAAGATAAGAAAAAGAGGGAGAAAATGAGAAAAAGAGAGAGACAGAGTTAGTTCTATATCTATCTAATTCATTGGGGGAATAATAGATATACATATATATATATATACATATATATAGAGAGAGACTTTGAATTTATAAAATACCACACATGCACATATTTTCATGTATATGTTGCTATGCTTATAAATATAGAACTTACTTGATTCTCACAGCAATTCTGTGAGATAGGTATTATTATTAATCTCATTTTACTTGAGGATAAGTGATAGGGCTCAAACCTGCTAGTGAATTAGGGGGATGTCTATCCCAAGTGGGTGAAGATTTCTCCTGGCAGAATGGGCAGATGAGAACAATTTGTTCCAACAGACATAAAAGTGGCTGAAGCATATAATGTGGAGTGTGTAGAGCTTTGTCAGACATCAAGAAGCCAAGATCATCCACTTTATCCTGGTCTGTCACCAGTTATTTGACTTTTCTCTTGACACTGGGCAACTTTGTGCAATTCTGATTTACTTGAATACAATTCATATACAACTCTTCAAGATACTATCCTCATGATGTCACTGGTCATCTTCAAACAAAATATGAACAACAAAGCTTGAGAGGAAACTGAGGCTAAAAATGTTAAATGATCTGCTCAGCGTCATACAGCAAGCATCTAAGACGGAATTTGAATTCAAGTCTTTCTGACTCTAAATCCGCCCCTCTTTCAACTACCTTACGCTACCTTCCATGATGATATGCTCCTAAAGAACTGCTTCTGGGTATCAAGGTGGCCCAATGGATAGAAAGTCAGGCTTGGAGATGGGAGGTCCAGGGTCAAATCTGGCCTCAGATACTTCCTAACTGTGTGGACCTTGGGCTACTCACTTAACCCCAAGTGCCTCTTCATACAACCATCTCAAAACAACAAAACCCCCCTTTGATAATTCCATCATTTTAGATGACATGACCAAACATTAACACATTTATGAATTCATAGAAATCACAATCTTCCATGATTTAGCTATGTGAGCAAAGTGTATTAGAGGCCCCAAGAAAATTTGCATTTTTTAATAAGTATATTACTCTGGGGTAATATGACTGGTTATATTTAGTCTGAAGTAATTCTGATATGAGTTTTAATTCTGCTTGAAAGTAAAGCACTGGATTGATGAAAAGGATGAGTTCAGAAAAAACTGGAAAGACTTACATGGACTGATGCAAACTGAAGTGAGCAGACTGTAGAAAAATATATATAGTAACAGAAATATTATATGATGATTAATCATGAAGAACTAAACCATTATCAGCAAAGCAAGTCTCTAAGATAACCACAAGGATCTCATGATGAAAATGATATCCATAGCCAAAGAAGGAATGGTTGGAGTATGAGTGCACATTAAATATGCCATCTTCCACTATATTTCTTTTTATGAGATATCTACTATATGTGTGATATGTCTTCCATCATTTCATGAGCAATATGGGAATATTTATCACATAAAAGTACAGGTATGACCTATATTAGACTACTCACTGCCTTTGGATGGTAAGGAAGGGACGGTAGGAAGATAAAAAAATCTGAATTATAAAATGCCAAAAAACAATTGTAAAAATTGTTTCTACATGTAACTGGAAAAATAAAAAGAAATAATGGAAAAATTAAAGTAAAGCAGCCAGAGTCTGATGTAATCCTGTGGTTCTTTAAAAACAAAGTTTGGCTCCAAAGATTGAATAGTTAGAATTTGGGCTTATGAGAAGACATATTTACAAAAGTTTTTTTTGGTAGTTGTTGTTGTTTCAGAATCAGGAAATTATGTGAAATAGCATATATAAATCCAATGGGACATTGAAATGTGCCTGGTAAATATTAGGAAACATTGTCTACAATAATAGTACTAGCAAAGAAAAATTTCAAAACCATTTTGAGGGATAGATTGAGATCAATTGAACATGATGATGTATTCAGAATTCCCTGGGCCTTCAAGTTTTCTGCTATATTATGAGGAAAGTATTGACAAATTTCATGGGGATGGGGGCAAGATTAGAGAGGGAAAGCATTGTGGGTAAGCTGATCTAATTGGAGCATACAAAAATGGGAAAAGATTGTAGAAATCATCTACCACACTGGAATATAGACAAGGGGAAAGGAAAATTGTTAAGTTAAAAACATCTATATTACTCAATTATAGTTCTGAATGAATATGCCTTAATTGTTTGCTATCTGCTAGGCATGGTATTAAGTTCTGGGAATCAAAAAATGTGAGAGTTCTTGCCTTCAAGAAATCTATTCTCTATTAAGAGATAAAACAATAAAAACGAATAAGAAGGATATAGGCAAAGGAGTTCTCATCTGAAAAGTAACAGATAGTGAGTGGTCAGTTCTTATGTCCTCTCATTTAAAACTTTCATTTTTTATAATATGATCTTATCAATCATCAACAAACACCAGCTTTTCAACATAAAAAAAGAGAAAGAGAATTGTATAAGAACCTCTTATATCTCTTCTGTAAAGTTGTTTTGGCTATATATGATATTTAATCAAAGTGAGAAAATTGCCCAGTAAAAATGGATTGATTTTTATTCCTAATTCCAGAGAAAGAGCAAGAACACTAATGATCTGGGGGTCTTTTGGAATCCAATAACTATTTCAAGACTGAGCTTAATCACTATATTTTATATGACAAATTTCCCCAGATGTCTTGAATTTATTTTGTGTATTTTCTGTGTATGCATATTTGTGTATACAAAATTGGAGAGGCATATTGTCTCTCCCAAAAGAATATGTTTTTTTTTTGGGGGGGGGGTAAGGTGACCTTTCATTTTTTTTTGTCTTTGATGCCCAGTAATGAGCTGGTGCCTGGTATATCTTAGTAATTTACCAAGTGCTTGTTGATTGATTGGTGATTTTTATTCATGGAGAATCCTTCAATGATTGAGAATGTTCTTCATGGTTCCATGCTCTTTAGCAAATTTCACGCGTAACTATAAATAAACACAACACATAGTCTGGTGAAGGAAAAACTACTTCATAAGAATTAATGGGAGAATATCAGTTCAGGCATTTGAAAAGACATGCTATCAGGAGTCAGATAACTATCACTAATTTTGAAGGCAGGGTTATAGAGTATCATTGCATAAGGCACCCTTAAGCCTATGAAGCTGTATATTAAAAAAAACTTAAATATATCATTGGTTTGTCAGTTGATGTGAATAAACCTGGACTTGGTTGAATTTGTCATTTCAGATAGAGAGAAATAGGTGAGTGTTTGACTAAACTGACCATTTTCCAATGTGTAATAACAGAGAAGTCAGATTATTTCCTAGTGGTCCAAAAGTTGTCCACAAAGCCTTAGTCTTAATGGTCATGACCATCCTTTGTGACTTTTTCTCAACATGACCATTTCTCTTGTGGACTGTGTTGAAAAGGTGAAAGAAAGGGTCCATTTGCTTTTCACTGATCTCAGAAATATCTGACCTTTCTCTTTAGTTGTTGATTATATGTTCATCATAAAACTGATGAGGCAAAGAGAAAGGATGCAGAGCAGGAAATAACAGGCAAGCTGGAAGAGAGGAGAGAAAAGCTTTATAGAGCAGTTTGCTTATATTCAAATTAACTGATGCTAATTTATTTACTTATTATATTTATTGGATGCACCCATTGCTTATTAGCCTCTAGGCACGTTTTAAGAGGATCATAAAAAAAGACACTCCCTGCCATTATGGCTAATTAACATTCAAATTGACTGACTAACTAACATTCAACAACTAAGAATAAAATCGGTCACAGGCCAGTCAACATTTTCATCAAGGAATCCTTAAAGAGCTCTCAGTAGTCTGTCCCCTCTCCTCTTTTTTTCTACCTACTGCTAAAGTCCAAACTACCTGGCACCAATTATGTACATATTAGTACAGGGAAACCATTCTATCATTAATATCATCATTTATTAATATGAATGCATTTCTTAGTGAGAAGGTACTCCTGTGGAAACTTCAAATGTACATTGTCTCTGCCTGGTAGCAGGTGGAGGGGTTATTGTTAAATTATAACCAGGTTAGATCAATATTTTCATTCTTTAATTCATTCAACATCATAACTATTCATTATGACATGTCTCCTATTTTCAAAGAACTAAACATATAGCATTAATCTTTTTTCTACATCCAAAAAGTCTGTATGTTTTAACAAGGGTGGGGTGGGAGTGGGGAAGAATTGTGATTTCAGTCCATTGGTATGACTGTCTGAATGAAAGGGGAAAAAAAAGGTGTCATTTGCACCTGCTTAAAAATGCTAATGTGAACCCTTTTACTCAGTCTAGAAGTAGGCAAAATGGGTGAAAGGAAAGCACTAACTTTCAAATGGGATAAATATGTATTCTTTGGGAAGGGGTCCTTCAGGATTCTGCCACTCAGTCTTAGTGTTCCTCTCCAGATTGGAGGGTAGTAAAGAGGCAAGGAAAGGGGATGTGATTTACAGTAACAAACTCTATTAAGCAACACAGTGTAAATAAACATCATTTGTTTAGAAAGCGATAGAAAACTATTTTCTTTATCTTGAAACAACAATAACTGGGACTTCCAGTATGAGTTCCTTATCTCAGATCTTTTTTCAAGAAGGTGGGGAAATTATTCCCACTTATACTATTACAGAGAATAGTTAGGTGCAAGCTGTGGAATTGGTAATGAAACTATGAATAGAGGTAACACTTATGGTATTATATAAGCCAATTTTGGGTAAAAGTATTGTGTATATTTGGACTAATATATCCACTCTTCTGGGGCCATGCCTAAGACAGAGCACTTGGAGCTTTGATCCTAGACATTGACATTTAGTGAGTGTTGGCAATACTTATAGTCTTTCAGGAGCATAGAAAGAGAGCTTAGAACTGTTAGCAAGAATTATTAGCTAAAATAGGAGACTATTGTTTGACAAACCCAAAGACCCAACACTTTGGGATGAGAAATCACTATTTGAAAAAAATTCAGGGAAAACTGTAAAAACAGTTTAATAGTAACTGGATAAAAACTAACATCTGATACCATGTACTGAGATGAAGTCAAAATGATTTAGACATAAAGGATGATATTACCAGCAAATTAGGGAAGTATAATATATTTTACCTATCAGATTTATGGACAAGGGAAGAATTTATAATAAAATAAGGGATAGAGACCACTATGGGATGTATAACATATAATTTTGATAACAGAGAATTGAATAGCTTTTATACAAAACACAATGTAGCCAAATAAAAGCAGGAAACTAGGAAAAATTCATAACAAGTTTCTTTGATAAAGGCCTCAGTTCTCAAAAGTATAGAAAACTGAGTCAAATTCATAAGAATATGAATCATTCTCCAATTAATAGTCAAAGAATATGAATGGGCAGTTTGTAGGAGATGAAATCAAAATTATCTCTAGTCACATGAAAAATGCTATAAATCACTATGGATTAGATAAATTCAAACAATTGAATTACCACCTTACATCAACAGATGGGCTAACATTACAAAAAAGGAAAATGACAAATTTGGAGGGGATGTGGGAAAACTGAGACACTATTGCACTGTTGGTGGAATTGTGAACTGATCCAGGCATTTTGGAGAGCACTCTTGTACTATATACATAAAGGGCTATAAAACGGCATACTCTTTAACCTAGCAATATCACTAGTAGATCTATATCCCAAAAAGATTTAATAAAAAGGAAAAGGACCTACATTACACAAAATATTTGTAGACACTCTTTTTGTAGTGGCAAAGAATTGGAAACTGAGAGGATGTCCATCAATTGGAATATGGCTAAAAAGGTTGTTGCATATGTTATTGTTTTATAAGAAATGATAAGCAGAAGGCTTTCAGGAAAAAAACAAACAAAAAAACCAAACAAGGAAGATTTACATGACCTGATGGAAAGTAAAATGAACAGAATCAGGAGAACACTGTGCCTAGTAACAGCAATGTTATAATGATGATCAGCACTGAATGATGATTCAAGGCAGATTCCAAAGGACTTAAGATGAAAAAATGCTTTCCACCTCCAAAGAAAGAACTAATAGAATCTGAATGCAGATCAGAGTATTTTTGGTCTGTTTTCTTTTGTAGCATGGCTAATATAGGAATGTTTTGCCTACCTGGCCATGTATAATCTATATCAAATTTTTACTGACTTTTCAAGGAGGTTTTTGGAGAGGAAATTTTTAATGTTAATTTTTTGTTTATTTGTAATTGAGAAAAAATTAAATATAGTTAACTACTTAAAAGGAAGAACCCCTTTGAAACTCTGTACTACTAAATTACCCTTGCTTCCCCAGAAGCAGTTTTTATAGAATGTCTCCATGTGTTTTGAAAATGTGTCTTGGAGATTTTGCTATTGTTCCCCATTCCTAAATGAATTAAGAACATATTACATTATTTTTACCTGGATTCCATTGTGTGTCACATTTATCAGCCACTCCAAATTATTAGTTATGTCTGTGTGCTTTATTATATTGTAAGCTCCGCTGGAAGATGCGTTGTGCCTCATACCTTTTTACTTTCTTGAGAAATAACCACAATGTCAAAAGTACTTCCTATGTTGGAAGTTAGGAGACCTTAGTTCAGTTCTAACTCTGCCATTGTTTTTGTAAAGATGTATAAGTCATGAAGAAATATTATAGTTTTATTAAGTGTATTCTAAACAGAAAATTGTTATAAGATTTTTAGTTATGATTATATTTATATATGATAATTGTTCATATATGTGGAAATTCATAATTCATGAAGTCCTTTCTCCTTTTTACTATGAGTTAGGGCAACTGCATTACATCTTTTCCTAAAGATGCTGAACCTGAGATTGAGAGAATTTAAGTGTTTTCCCCAGGGCAACAGAATAGAAAGGAAGACAGGCAGGAAACTGTAAGGAAGGCAGTAGAAAGAAGGAAATTGTTAAAACTGTTAAGCATATAAAAAATTCTCTAGCTACTTACAAAATGAGGAGAGGTTCCTTTAACACTATTGTTAGAGTATTTTGGTATCATGGTATGTAAAACTTCTAGCCCCTGGGAATGTTTGTGATGAAGTATGAAGTATAATAGAATTAGATGAGTGGGAGAGAGAGAATATAGAAGGAAAGAGGGGGAAAGAAGAGGGAAAAAAGGAAGAGAAATAAGAGGAGAAAGTTTTAATTCTGTGCAAAGTTAATATGATTTCCAAGGGTAGACTTGACTGAAGATTTCTGAGTAGAAAGCTTGAGGCTTGAGAAATTGCTCTTCTTTCTACCTTTGATTTGAAATTTGAAGCTACTGTTTTCTCATACTGAAATATTAGTATTTGAAAAGTAAGGGGAATAAAGAACAGATGTAAATATCTGATTGGCAAAGTTCTTGGTACTCAGTAGTCTCTGTCTGCAAAAAGAAAACACTTGTAGAGAAACTATTGAATTCAGAGTATGAATGTTTCAATGTAGTGTTTTCATGTTGGAGCTAGGCTTCAAAATGAGAACTTCTGGCTTTGAGTAAAGTGTTTCTTCTAAATCTTTAAAATCAGGATATTAATTTAGATTGCTTTTCATGTCCCTATCAACTCAGGAATTATACAAATGGGCATCTTTGTAACTTTTATAATACCTAAAACAAGGTCTTCAACAGAGTAGGCATTTTATAATTGTTTCCTTGACTTTTTTACTTTCTACCGAGAAAAATAGTCAATGTTAACACATTGGACAGATTATTGAAAATCTGTATCCAAATTGACAAATTTGTAAATTCTAAATTTACAACATCTCTCAGATTAGCTACACTCTTCAGACAATTGCTACCTAAGTGATAAGCCTTATCAACTCATGCTTGGACTTTGACAACAGTCTTTTGATTAGTCTCCCTAATTCAAATCTCTTCCTACCCAACTCTGTCCTTACTCAATTGCCAAAAAGATCCTCCTGAAAGCCAGAGCTGTCTTCCCTCTCTTTCACTAATTCTTAACTCAACTAATAGTATATATATGGAATAAAGCTAGGAACTCAATTAACAATGTTTCAACTAAATTTCCAGTTGATTCTCTAGGGTTCTCTACATCATCTACAAATAGTTATAGTTTTGCTTCCTTGCTGCCTATTTTTATTCCTCTAATTGTGAAGAGATGTAAAAACCAAAGAGAGGGCTTTATAGATGATCCTAGAAGCAGTAGATTATTATTAGTACTATTAGTACTAGGAAGAGATTTGAATTAGGGAGACAAAGTCTCAAAGAAAATACTCTTTTGTCCCAACTCCCACAAGGATTACTAGAAGAGTTAAAGAAAGAGATGAGTAGTAGAGGAAAATCGGGAAAAGAGACAAATGATACAAGAAGAAAAAAATTAATGGTGTGGTAAAAGAGACACACACATACAAACACCAAAAAAGGTGACATCTTAAAAAATAGAATTGACTTAATGGTAAAAGAGGTACAAAAATTCACTGAAGGAAAAAATACTTGAAAAGGCAGAGTAGGCCAGATAGAAAAAGAGGTACAGAAATTCACTAAGGAAAATTTTCTAAAAATTAGAATTTCACAAGGGGAATGTACCGACTCCATGAGATGCTAAGAAATAATAATGAAAAACCCCTAAAAAATGAAAAAAAGTAGAAATCAATGTCAACTATTTCATTTGAAAGAACAGCTTACCTGGAAAATAGATCAAGGAGATGTATTTTAAGAATTATTGCACTACCTAAAAATCATGATAAAAAAGCTTAGATTATATATATAAGATATGTTTATATTAATGCAAAAGAATAAAGCATAAATTAAAAGAATTCACTGAACACATTCTGAAAGATATCTCAGAATGAAAATCCCCAGAACTATTATATTCAAATTCAAGATCTCACTAGTGAAAGAGAAAAAATTTCAAACATTTCAAACATTGTGAAACCACAGTCTGGATAAAACAAGATTCAGTGGTTTCTAATTTAAATGAATGGAGGTCTTAGAATATGGTGAATATGGAAATATGCTTTATATAACTTTATATCTCTAATTGATTTCAAATTGCTTACCTTTTCCTGTGTGGGGAGATGGAGAGAGGCAGAAATTTTGAACAAAAAATTCTAATAAATGAATATTAATTTTTAACAAATAATTTGGAACATTTAATAAAATTATTTATATATATATATATGTGTGTGTGTGTGTGTGTGTGTGTGTGCAGATAGATAGATAGATAGAAAGAAATATATTTTAAAAGCTCTTCAAAACCCAGGTAATTTCTCCCTTTCCAATATTCTTATACTTTACTCCTTCTCACATTCCATATGATCCATTGACATTGAAGTCTTGGCTTTTATTAACACATGGCATTACATCTTCTGATTCTATGCTTTTTTGCTGAGGCAACTGAGTAGTACTGTGAATAGAACATTGCAATGGAGTCAAGAAGACATGAATTCAAATTCAACTTCAGAAATTTTCTAGCTAAATTTAATGCAATGGTTTCATGTTGTGACCATAGTCAGTCCTCAAATGTCTTCCTTAATTTCCTAAACCACAAAATGGAGATAATAATATTACTTTCAGTCCAAGGATTTTGTGAGAATCAAATGAGATCACATTTGTAAAGTATTTAGTCTAGTTTGGGGTTTTCTTGGTAAAGATGCTAGAGTTGTTTGCCATTTCCTTCTCCAGCTCATTTGACAGATGAGAAAACTGAGGCCAGCAGGGGTAAGTGTAGGGTACATGTCTGTGACCAGATTTGAATTCATTAACATGAGTTTTCCTGATTCTAAGCCCAATGTACTTCCTAGCTGCCCCTATATGCTTAGCACATAATAGGCATTTTATAAATTCTTCCTTCCCTTCCCATACCTGGACTATTTTCCCTCTTCATCTATACTTTCTGGCTTCCCTGTCTTCTTTCATGTCTTCGTTCAAATCCCTAACAACTGGAGGACTTTCGAGGTTCTCTTGAATGCTAGTGGCCTCTCCTATAAGATTATCTTCATTTTTCCATGTGTAAAGATTAAAATTAACATGCAATACCTATTATATTTTATAAAATTTATTAATAATAACTAAAGTAAAAAAAGCTAGTTAACAGCCCAGTCACAAGAGAAGAGAAAAGGAGAGAGAGAGAGAGAGAGAGAGAGAGAGAGAGAGAGAGAGAGAGAGAGAGAGACAGAGAGAGAGGAATTACAGAACTAATAAACAATGCTGGGTAATACAGAAAGGAATTCTGGGGAATGTATTTCAAAGGTACAAAATTCCTAATTAATACACATGTATGTATCTTTATTGTGTGTTCGTGTGTGCCTTTGCATGTTGTGTCTTCCATTAGAATATGTGATCATTGTGGACTGGGATTGTTTTGTCTTCTTTGTAACCTTGACACATAGTACAATATCTAGCATATATATGTATTACGTGAATTGAAAGAAGGGAAGGAAGGTAGGAGGAGAAGGAAGGGAAAGGTAGGTAAAGGGAGTAGACAAAAGGTAAATAGTTGAGCCGGTAGCTCCCAGCCCTGTTGGGAAATTGACCCAAGCCCTTTGGAGCTCAACAAAAATCAGGTTACAACTTTAGGGATAGAATAGCTGGATTTATTTAGATCAGAAAGAATTAGGTAAGGGAAAAAGCTAGGAATTAGGTCTTAGAGGGAACCAAAGCTCTCCTTGGTTCTCCAAAAAAGGTGCTTCCACCAGTCAGGGGAAAAGGCATGAAAACCTGCACTCTCCTTTTCTCTTATACCTTCCTCAGACACCTCCCACAAAGAAGTGGGAGGTGTCTGAGGAAGTTGTGGTAGGGAGTCCTGGGAGATGTTGTCTCCCAGGGTTAGTGTATTTTAAAATATATGTACTTTAAAACCCTTGCTTCCATTTTAGAATTTATACTAAGTATTGGTTTGAAGGCAGACAAGCTAGGTAAGGGTTGGTAATTGGGGCTAAGTGACTTGCTTAGGGTTACACAGCTAGGAAGAGTCTGAGTCCAGATTTTGAACCTAGGGCAGTGATGGTGAACCTTTTAGAGATGGAGTGCCAAGTTCCTCCACCCTCCCAGACCAAATGCTATGTCTGTTCTTCCCCTGCCCCCAACCATGTGCCATGCTCAATCCCCACCTTACTTCCATTGGGCTGCTGGTTGGAGGGGTGGGTGAAGTGAGGAATGTCCTCAACAGTTATAGAGAGGGTGAGGGGAGTGGCCTGACCTCTCTGCTCACCTCCAGCTCTGCTGCCTATGAGCTGCCCACTTTATCCCCTATGTGCTCCCATTGGGCTGCTGGGAAGGCAAAGAGGTGGGTGATGTAGAAAAATGTTATCAGGCATGGTGGAGAGGGGGAAGGGAACAGCTCTGCCCCAGTGTTTCTGCCTTTCTAATAACAAAATCTTGGGGAGAAGTGGCCACATGCCCACAGAGAGCACTCTGCATGCCATCTTTGGCACCCATGGCAGATATTTGCCCTTACTGACCTAGGGTCTTCTGTTTCTAGTTCTGGCTCTCTATCCACTTAGCTCCCTAGCTTCCTTTATACCTGGCACATATTAAGCATTGATAAATGTTCCTTAACTTGACCAACTTGTTGAATGAAACCAAGAATGAAAGAACATATTGGTAGGAATGAGATGTTAAATACAGTTGAAGCTAGGACTAAGAAGGACGAGAAGACAATAGTGCCTGAATAACTGAGAATCTCTTAAGCTAGAAGCATCAAATGCATGGCCTGCTAGTAATGTGCCTGCAACATTCCCCCGTCCTGAACCAGAATAAAATGTAATTGGGAAATATTTTTAAAATAAATACAAATATGATAAAAATGAATTCAACATGCAGCCTGCAGAGATCCTTATGTATGAATTAGAGCTGCACCCCCACCTCCTCCCCCCCACCACCAATTCCTCTTTATATTTGAGTTTGACAACACTGCTTTACACAACAATCCTTCTGGAGTAAGGCAGATGGTAATACTTTGATCTGGTACACTCTGTAATGCTTCCTTATGTATGTCCTCTACATTTTCAGTGGATTCCTTATGCTAATAGAGCTTCTCCTCATCTGGACAGCTGTTTTTCTTCTTTGTTACTGAACCATATGAGGGAGTTAGCACTACAAAGGCAGGGTAAATAGGCACCTGCCTGGTTAATTTGTAGAAATGATCCTGGAGTCTATTGCTAAGCCCATAAGGTGTGAACAGTGAATGGATCCCAGGAGGATGCTCCTGGAGATGATGCCAGCCTGATTTCTCAGGTATTCTTTTAGCAAATCTTGGTCTAGAAAGGAATTAATTTTAAGTTCCTCAGTATTAATGATAGTGTTAAGGACCAGTATAATAAAAGTTTATTGACTAATTTTCCACCATAATTTGCCTGTGATTCCTTTGCAGTTAGATTGTATTTTTATGAAATGGAAATACTATGTACGCAGGCTGCATAATAATGAGACAATAAAATTGTCAATGATATTTTTTAAAATCACCAATTGAGATGCAGAGGCATTTTGATTCTCAGTTCTTAGCTCCTTTTCTCCCCCATGGGGTATGCATTGAACGAGAGAAAAATCACAGAGAAATCTTTTCTGATATGTTAAAAAATTCAACACAAAGCCAAAAAATGTTTTTTTAGAAACTCTAGTCATTTCTAGAGCTTGATAAATACTGTGGAAAACATGTTGGAATACCAAGGAAAGAGGTTAAAGATTTTGAAGTGGTAGGTCTTATACTCAAATAACAATTGTTGAGATGTTGTTGTCAGTTCAGTTGATGAACTCATTTAGCCAGGATGCTACTGAATATGCACATTTGTGTGTTACTCTGCATGTTATAGTCTCCAAATGAAGTATGTTATATATGCATGTGCACATATTTTAATGTACTGTATGTGCATGCAAATGAATGTCTGTGAATATCTGCATGTGTGCATATATATGTAACATCTATTTATCTATATTACTTCTATTTTTATATCTATTGAATCTCTCTCTCCTCTTCCTCCTCCTCTTCCTTATCTATCTATCTAGCAGCTCTCTCTCAATTCTTCCATCCTCATAATTCAACTGAAACCAGTCATCGAAGTTGCCAGTGACCTCTTAACTGTCAAAGCAACTTCTATGGAAGGTGATTTTGTCAGCCAGTGTTAGGGGCAGAGAGAGAGAAATTACGGAAATACTTTATGGAATCAGTCTACTATATCGCCTCATTGGTTGCCAAATCTATTAATCTGGGAATATCCTTTTCCTAAAAGATTCCACAGTGGTTGCATGTCCCATATGGATATCATAGCATATATTGTGAGTAAGCTTTATAGGAATTTTGGTTTTTGCAAAGATGTAGATTATTTATATGGAGACTTGGATAGAGAAGTTATTTTAAAAATTTAAATATTTACTGATATTTCTATTATTATTTTAAAATTAATAACATTTATTTAGAAATGTCTCAGTCTCCACCTCCCCTCTCTACATCATAGAAGGCATCATCTGGGAGACAGATATATAAAGTATGTCTTTCATGTTTTCACTTTTCAGTTCATTCTCTGTATATAACATCCACAATTTATTCTTCAGGTATTAAATCTATAGCTACGTATAATGTTCTTTTGGTTCTACTAATTTCATTATTCATTAACCCATATAGTTCTTGGTAAATTATAACAATAAATATGGAAACCAAATTACCTTGATCAGATTATGGGCAAACAAGGTAGTAGCTCTAAGGGCAACTTTGTCTAGGGAAACCTATATTTTGGTATTTCAAGTAAACTGTGCTCCCTTTAGGTGGTACCATATATCCCTGTTTTTGTTGTTATTCAGTCATGTCTGACTGTTGGCAAAGATATTTGCCATTTCCTTCTCCAGCATGCCTCAGATGAGGAACTGAGCCACATAGTAGTTAAATAACTTGCCCAGGTCACAGAGCTAGTGTCTAAAGTTAGATTTGAACTCAGAGCTTCTTGGCTCTAGTCCTGGTGCTCTTACTGCACTACCTAGTTACCTCACATATTACTGTGCCATCAACCAAATAATTAGACTCCAACCAATGTGCTTACCTTTTGAACTTCTATATTGTACTACTGTACCAAACAAGTTAGTTCCTGACAGAATATGGAGTAGTACTGGATCCATTTTTTGGGTTCCACAAGGTAGTTCCTTCTATCTTTCTCCAACATAAACTTCAGTGCTGAAGTTGATTTTCCTTTTGACCTAGTTTTACTGAGGAGTTCATTTGTTGGTAGAGAGGCTCTAGTAAAGGTGGCAAAGATCAAAGGCAACACAACATTGCAGAGATTGGAAGGGAACCCAGCATTTGAAACCCCTCTGTTGAGCTGTGACTTAGGAATTACAGCACATTGTATTAAAACATTTCTATTTGATGCATTGAGGCCGTGTAGGAGCCGACAGTGACATATGGGAAAGACCCTGTTAGCGGGATTGAGGCTGTTGTGTGATAAATGACACAATATGTCAAAGAACATCTGTTATCCATCATGCTGGCTTCCTCTGAACACTTGGAATGAGAGAGGGAGAGGGAGAGGGAGTTGGGGAGGAGGTGGGAGGGACACAGGGACTGAGAGGAAGCAACAGTTATATACTGCTAGAAAAAGGTCTGAGAAAAACCTGCTAACCTTAACAGATGAAAGTGGTTTGGGGAGAACCTATATAACCTCCCATCTCCCAACAACCTATCACTTTTAGTTTCTCATCTTCTCTTCCCTTTTTATTATCTTTTATTTAATAGGCTGAGTACATTAAAATATCATCCAGGCAGGTGAGAGATTGGCTCTGGCTCCATAGTTCTTTCTTTCCTTTCATTCCCCAGACATATAGCTCTGGCATTGCATAAGATCTTTCTGAGGCCAGACATACACAATCCAGTCTTCAGCAACTTTATTGGCATGACAAGATATATTAGTATTGCCTAAGTTAATACCTCTGGTGTTTCTGCATGAGAGCAGGGTTTGTGCCAGGGGATGTTCATTTTTGGTTTTGTGATATTTCTAAACTCTAACTTTTCTATCAGAGTTATGCAAATTTCTGTCTGTCTTATCTTTAATGCAAAATTTCTTATTATTTCATGTCATCGGAGGAAACTTTCATTTGCCTTGGATTTTCTTTCTGATATTATATATGGGTCTATTCTAAGACTGAGGAAGGGGATACATAAAAGAATAAATGAATTCTTTGAAACCTGAAAAGATACAACTGTCCATCATACTACTGCAGAAAATAAGTTTGTATTTTTGAATCTTCTAGATCTAGATCAATGATCCCATGAGCACATAATTCTTTTATTTAAATATATCAAAACTGTTTATTGAAAATAATTCATATTTTTAAATTTATAGAGCAGTTTTTCTTCTCACTTCTTTCTAAACTAAACAGTTTCTGCATTCTAAACACATCCTTGTATTGTTCTAATTTCATATATGGAGAAAGCAAAAACAAAAAGAGTCAAAAATAGAAAAGCACAAATTAACGTCATCTGTATTGTATTGTATTGTACAGTATTTTTATTTATTTTGTTAAACCTTTCCCAATTATATTTTGATCTGGTTCTAGCCACATTAAGGATTTGTGAGATACTTGATATTATGAGTTTGACACCTCTATTTTAGACAACAAATGATAAAGGAATTCAGAAAAGAGAGAAATTATTTTAGAGAAGGAGTGATAAGAAGAAGCTTTACTGAGGGCAAAATACAAACTGAGCATAGAAGAAAGGTAGGATTAATATGGATACTTGATTCCTAAGGAGCCTACTTCTCTTGAAATGTCTAGTAGGTGTCATTTTGGCCATTTATTGAAATATGACTCAAGTTAATCATTGTTCTTATCTAGTGATACACTATTGGGTGATTCCTGTGATGTGTGAAAGGAAGAGGTAGGATTCACCTGTAATATAAATAAGCATCACCATATTTAAATATTATCCATTTGGTGACAAAATAAGTAGAAAAGACTTGGGACATTCAGACTAGTCATCCTTTTTGACCATAAAGAAGGTCAGCCATTAGGCAGAAATCAATTCCCTGTTTCCTCTCCATTTATGGCTTATGAGCACATAATAATTGATATATAGTAGTAGATAAATAGTCCAATTAGCATAATATTCTATCTCTAACAAAGGCATTATGGAGCATGTTTTAGGGGAATATAGTGATTTAGAAGCTCTTTTAAATAATATGGAACTCAAAGGTTAGCATATCCTTAAAGCATCCTGCCTCTTCTTAACACACTACAGTTCTTCCAACTGTGAATTTTTCAAACATTCTAATTCTTCAGATAAACAAAGGATTTGAAACTGAACAGCATCTTATTCCAGAACAAAATCAACCAGAAAAGCAGAGAGCCTTGCCCTCCTTTCTGGTTCTGCTTCATTAAACACTCGAGTCTTTCCCATTTCTCTGTAGCCCAGAGCCCTTCATATGATGAAATGCTTATTTCCACCATTGACCCCTCTCTGTGACTCCTTGCTCAGAGATCAGGTGTTCAGAACTAGGCTATTATGTGCCTTCCATGTGCACATCTATAATCATAGTAACCAATTTGGCTGACACCTCCAGCTGGGGTTATAGGCAGTGTGGGAGAAATGATTTATTGAGAAGATAAGAACACCAGAGGTTAGAGAACCAAGGAGGGAAAACCTAGCAAATAGCATGGCAAACTAGGGGGATGTGTGAAGATTAAGAGACCCAATCTTGATGCTTAAATTATAAACGTAAGATCTATGCACACATCTCTTTCATTAGTAGCTGTATTGAAACACACTGCTACTTGTCTTAATATCCATTTGTGTAGGGTATGACTATCAATAAATAGCCAGCAAATTTTCTTATACTACATCCATGTGTAAAAGATGTGGAGGAAGTTATGGTTAGAATCTAACTTTTGCTTCCTCCTTTGTCCCCTCTTTTTTATTCCTCCAAATCTTCCACTAGATTTTGGAACTACATTAAAAAAATCATTTATTTATTTAAGAATATTTCCCATAGTTACATGAATCATATTCTTTCCCTCCCCTCCTCTTACCTCCCTCCCATAGCCAACAAGTAATTCCACTGGTTTTTACATGTCATTGATCAAGACCTTTTTCCATATTATTAGTATTTGCACTAAGGTGATTGTTTAGAGTCTACATCCCCAGTCATATCTCCATCGAACCATGTGATCAAACAGTTTTTTTTCCTGTATTTCTACTCTCACAGTTCTTCCTCTGAATGTGGATAGTGTTCTTTCTCCTAAGTCTCTCAGAATTGTCCTGGATCATTGCATTGCTGGTAGTAGAGAAGTCCATTATGTTTGATTTTTATCGCAGTGTATGTGTCTTTGTGTATAAGATTCTCCTGTTTCTGCTCCTTTCACTCTGCATCAGTATTTGGAGGTTGTTCCCATTCACATGGAATTGATGGGACTACATTTTTAAGTTTTTCAGTGGAGATAGAGGACTTTTCAAGAAAGTTCATAGGAGGCTTACTGATTCTTAGGACCTTATCAATTTACATCCAGAAGCAAATGCCCACTCTGTGTATTCTGTCACATGAACTTTGCCCCTGGAACATTATGTCCAGGCTAAATTTGCACTTTTGGGATTTCTTATTTCTATATGCAACTTGGGCTGTGTGTACCTACCATTCCAGAGTGCTGGTCCCACTCTGAGGGAGTGACTCTTTCCTAAGGGTATGTTCTACCATTTTA
The DNA here is from genome assembly GCF_016433145.1 of Gracilinanus agilis. Classification (NCBI taxonomy): domain Eukaryota; kingdom Metazoa; phylum Chordata; class Mammalia; order Didelphimorphia; family Didelphidae; genus Gracilinanus; species Gracilinanus agilis. Next base: position 597,073,409 of record NC_058131.1, read on the forward strand.
CTAGGCATCTAATTGTATGTTATTTATTTTGCTTGTGGTCACAGTATTTTAGTGGTATTCTATAGGGTATCCTTGATTTTGTCTGTCCATTTGTGAGCTAGCGGGAATTATTAAAACAAAAGTGTTTACCATTCATACTATGTAAATAAACTATGGTGTGCCTAAATCATTCAATTTATCAGTTTCTCATTCCAGGCTTTATTTAACTGTGATATGTGTACACCATTTAACTTTAAAAACCCTGGGAAACTAAACCAAATAGTTATTTAGTTCTGTGGCTTGGTGATTTGGGCCTTGATGATATAACATGTATTTCTAGACATTGTTCCTAATATTTGAAATTGTTATTGATTTGTTCAGAGTTTAGGACTCCTCTTTTAATATATTACTTGGGCACTGGAGCTAAGCAATGTGGGGGATACAGAAAAATTAAATACAATACAGTTCTTGCCCTTATGGGGCTTATAGTCTAACAGGTGTTATAACAGACATATATATATATATACATATATATATGTATATATATATATGTAATGTGAAATAAAACATGATAAACTTGAGAAATTAAAAATAAGTTCTGTTAAAAACTCTTCTAAGTATTTACAGCAGCAAACAAATGAACACATTTTCTGGGGGTGGCAGGACATCAGAATACAGGGAATTACATGAAGAAGGCATCGACACAGAAATTTCATGTACAAGTTATGAATACTCCAGGTTAGCTGGAACATAGAAAATTAAAATACTATTAAATAAGACTGAGATATTAAAGTGATGTCAGGCAGAGACAAGATGGCAGCTTAGAAGCAGCAATGATTCCTTTGTGAAGACCCTTCTACACCAATCAAAAACAAAACACTTTGAGGGGGACAGAAAACCAAATATAACAAGTGAATAGAGTCAGGGGACCCTCCTGCTCCATTCATCTTAAAAGGTATGCTGAGAAAGTTGAATTCTCTGGTTTAAGGAAAAGAAAGAAGGAAGGTCCCAGAGCTCCTACCCCACCTACTATGCTAAGACTCTGGTGGTCAGTGGGATTTCAGGGTGAGGGCTCCAGCCCAGAGTGAGTGCCTTGCTACCACAGCTACTTGGGGCCCAGGGCTCTGACCATAGCTGGCAGGGAGGCAGCTGGAGGAGAGGGACAGAGAGGAGGGCAGCCTGATTACAGCCTTCAGCCACCACTCCTCCATCTTAGGCCTCTGCCTCAGGCCTTTTGGCTTCAGGGCACACTCAGTTATGCAGATCAGCTCCACTGGCTTAATCCAGTCTGTCAATAGTGCTGAGAAAAGGCCTTCTGAGGGCAGAAAGGCTCAATCTCCCACACCCCTCCCTCCACCTACTGAGCTGAGACACTTGATAAGAATCTGATTGACAGATGGTGATGGAATACTATTGTACTAAAAGGAATGATGAACTGGAGGAATTCCATGTGAACTAGAAAGACCTCCAGGAAGTGATGGAGAGTGAAAGGAGCAGAGCCAGAAGAACATTATACACAGAGATTGATACACTGTGGCACAATAGAATATAATAGACTTTTCTACTAGCAGTGATGCAATGATCCAGGACAACTTTGAGGGACTTATGAGAAAGAACATTATCTACATCCAGAGAAAGAACTTGGGAACAGGAACAGAAGAAAAACATATGATTGATCACATGATTTGATGGGGATATGATTGAGGATGTTGAAATTAAATGATCATTCTATTGCAAATATTAATAATATGAAAATAGGGTTTGAACAATGATACATGTAAAATCCAGTGTAATTGCTTGTTGGCTCTGAGAGTGGGTAGAAGGGAAGGAAAACAACATGAATCATGTAACCATAGAAAAATATTCTAATTTAATAAAGTAAATAATTTTTTAAAAGTGACATCATATTGTTGATGATCTTGAATGCTAGACTGATGATTTTAACCATTTTCTGCAAACTTCTGGACTGATAAATATTTGTAATTATTTACCATGTTTTTAGATATTTATTTAGAGATGTCCAGAGGATTTAAACTACAAAATCATACAGTTACCTTCTAATTGGAATATTTTTCTCTACTAATAGACTGAAAAATTAAAGGCTTCTAGAAAATAATCTAAAGAAAATGAATGGTTACACTTTCTGTGAAAATTGACTTTACAGACCTTTACATAGCTATACATATGTATACAAACACTTACATATATAAATTTTGATTTTACCCAAAATAAGTTGTATTTTTTGTTGTTGTTTTCTATATGTCTGGCATCATCTTTCTGCCAAAATTGAACTATTATTTTGGTGTCTTTTAGGCTCTCATCATCTACATCAGATGCTTTATCACCTTTATAGTCATATAGTATTTATTTTCCATTCTTTTGATTTTTCAAAGTTTATGTTTATTTTCCAATGAGGTTCATGTTTCTTACTAGTGTAATATAAAAGAAAAATTGAATGCCATATGTGGGTGATGATATGGTTCTGAATTCATGAACAAGAATCTGTATTATAACTGGAAAAGGACAGATTTGGAGCCAGAAAACGTGAGGTTGAGTTCCATTTCTTACTAGTTGTGTGCTCTTGAGGAGTCATTTAACTTCTTTTAGACTTCATTTTGCTTATTTTTTTAAATGTAGAAAATGAAAATATGGAAAAATTATTCTTTCAGTTCCTTCCCATGTCTAGATTTATAGTTCTTTTTCCAACCACATTTTGAGACAGAATTTTGGGGTTAGTTTGAGGCTTGTATATGTAAGTTACTGGTCAATTTTTTTTAAATCATATTTTTCTTCTATCCCTGGGAAGGGATGAGGCTATCATAAGCCCTGAATGAGAGAATTAGAGGTGGGACAGACTTCCACCATTACAGGAGGTTTTGCTTTTTGTTTTTTTTTTCTTATGTGTGAAGTATGCAAAATATTTTTCTGTATTAGCCACATTGCCAAAAAATGCAAGAAAGATAAAAAAATGAAAAGAAAATACCCTTCAATCTACATTTAGAGTTCATTAGTTTTTCTCTCAAGGTAGACATCTTTCATCTTAAATCTTTTGTAATTATTATGTATCATACAGTAGCAAAGTCTTTCACAGTTGATTATCATTACATTATTGTTGTTACCATATTCAGTATTCTCCTGCTTCTGATTACTTTGCCTCAGTTCATATGTCCTCCTAGGTTTATCTGAAACTAATCATTTTTTGCTTTATAATAGTATTACATCACAATCATATGCCACAAATTGTTCTATGATTTCTCATTTGATGGGCATCCCCCAATTTCCAATTCTTTGCCATCAGAAGAAGATCTGCTCTAAACATTTTGCATATATGAGTCTTTTTTTCCTTTTTCTTTGATATTTGTGGGATACAGATACAGTAGTGGTATTATTGCTGGGTCAAAGTGTATGCACACATTTATAGATCTTTCAACATAGTTCTAAATTATTCTCTAGAAGACTGTACCAATTCACAACTCTACCAACAGTGCATTAGTGTCCCCATATTTCTATTTTCTTTCAGTATCTGTCATTTTTTATTTTCTGTCATGTTAGTCAATTTGATAGGTATAAAGTGGTTCCTTGGAGTTGTTTTAATTTACACTTTTCTATTAATAGCAATTTAGATCCATTTTAGTTAACTTTTTTAATAGCTCTGCTTTCATTTTCTGAAAACTGCCTCTTCACATACTTTGACCATTCATTAATTGGCAAATGGATCATGTTCTTATAAATCTGGCTCAGTTCCGTCCATATCTGAGAAATGAGAAATTTTATTAAAGAAACTTGTTGTAACCAACCCCTATACATTTTTCTATTTTCTTTCAATTTTTGGCTGTATTTGTTACATTCATGCAGAAACTTTTTAATATAATTTAAAAATATATCCATTTTAGCTTTGGTCAAACCCTTCCCTTTTCCATATTTCTGACAGGTTATTTTTTCTATGGTCCACTGTTTTAATTATAACATTACCCTTTAAGTCTGAATCAGTTACCTGTTTTGACCTTATCTTGGTATGTTGTTTGAGATGCTGATCTGTGCTTAGTTTCTGACAATTGACTTTCTAGTTTTCTCAGTAGATTTTATTCAATAGTGAGGTCTTGCCCAAAAGTTTTGTTCTTTCAGTTTTTCAAAACTATATTACTTTGGTCATTTAATTCTGTATATTCTAGACCTAATCTATTCCACTGATCAACCTCTCTTTTTCTTATCCAGTACCAGATTGTTCTGATTATTATTGCTTTGTAATATAGTTTAAGATCTAGTAATGCAAGGTGATCTTCATTCTTTTTTTAAAATAGATTCCCTTGATATTCTTGACCTTTTTAATTTTTCATGTTCTACAAAATAATTATTTGGTAGTTTGATTGGTATGACATGAAATAAGTAAAATATTTTAGGTAATATTGTCATTTTTATTATGTTGGATCATCCTCCTAAAAGCAATTAATTTTTCTTCAGTTTTTAGTTATCTTTAATTGTGTGGTAAGTGGTTTTTAATTGTGTTTATATAGTTCTTAGTATTCTTTGGCAAGTAGATCCCCAAATATTTTATTCTCTTTGGAACTAGGAGAATATTATACATAAGATGAGCAATGATGTAATGATAATCAACTATGAAAGACTTAGCAACTCCAATCAATATTATAATCCACAAAAATTTCAAAGGAATCATGGTAAAAAATGCTACCTACCTATAGAGAGAGAAGTGATGAACTCTGAGTGCAGATTCCGGTATAGATACATATCTTTACTCTATCTTTATTGCAGCATGATTAGTATGAAATTTACTTTGTAAGACTTCTGTAGTTATTTAAATGGAATTTTAAACACTTTTTGAGTTATTTTAATTGTAATTTCTCTTCCTGTCTCTTTCTGGTTGGCTGCCAGGAATTTTTTTCACATTATTTTATTTATTAATTTGGAATATTTTTCCATGGTTACATGATTCATGTTCTCTCCCCTCCCTTTTCCTTTACCCTTTCAAGTTATTCCACTGGTTTATACATGCCTTATTACTCAAAACTTATTTCCATATTATTCATATTTGTAATAGAGTAATCTTTTAATCCACTCTGCTATCTGCTTCCATTTTATGGGTGAGTTCATCCCATTCACACTCACAGTTATGATTAATAACTGTGTATTGCCCTCCATCTTATTTTTCCCTTTTAATCCTACTCTATTTCCTTTTACTCCATTCCTCCTCATCATTGTTTTGGTTTTTATTACCCTCCCACTAACCACTCCCTCCAGTTACCTCCCCTTTCTCTTGTCTTATTCCCCTTCCACTTCTCTGTAGGGTAAAACAGAATTCTATACCCCAATGAGTATATCTGTTTTCCCTTCCCTGAGCCAGTTACAATGAGAGTATTCTGTAATAATTTTTCATGCCTCTTTATATTATATAATTTACCCCATTCTATCTCTTCCTTCCCCTTTCTCTCAGTGCAAACATTTTTATCACCCCTCGATTTTTTTACATATCATATCATCATAATAAGTTTACTTTCCCACCCTCTTTCTAAGTATAGTCCTTCTATCTGGACTACTAGTAAGAACAAAGTTTGAGAATTATAGATATACTCTTTCCATGTAGAAATACAAACATTTTGACTTTCTTGAGTCCCTTAAATTTTCTCTTTCTTATTTACCTTTTTAGGCTTCTCTTGGGTCTCATGTCTAGACTTATTTCTTAGGAATGCTTGGAAATCTTCTATATTGTTGAATGACATTTCCCCCCTGAAAGAATATACTCAGTTTTGCTGGATAGGTGACTCTAGGCTGTAAATCTACATCTTTCACCTTCCTGAATTTCATATTCCATGCTTTCTTATTCTTTAAATGTGAAGCTGTGAAGTCCTGTGTGATTGTAGCTCCATGGTATTTGATTTATTTCTTTGTGGCTGCTTGCAGTATTTCCTTCTTGGTTTGGGAAAGCAGGGCTCTTGAATTTAGCTGTTATATTCCTAGAAGTTGTCATTTGAGGATTTCTTATCTTTGTATATAGGTTGTGAGATGCTGATCTAAACCTAATCTCTCCAATGCTGTTTTCCAATTTTCCTAGAAGTTTTTGTCAAATATTGTGTTCTTGTCCCAAAAGCTAGGATCTTTAGGCTTATTGTACATTATCTTGCTGAGGTCATTTACATCAAGTCGATTCCTTTGATCCCCCTTCTGTCTCTTAGTACCATATTGTTTTGATGATCACCACTTTATAGTACAATTTATGATCTGGTACTGCTAGACCCCCATCATTTACTTTTTTTTTCATTAGTTCCCTTGATATTCTTGATCTTTTCTTCTTCCAAATGAATTTTATTATATTTTTTTTAATTTTATAAAAAATTTCTCAGTAATTTGATAGGTATGGCACTGAATAAGTAAATTAATTTGGGTAGGATTATCATTTTTATAATATTAGCTCTTCCTACCCATGAGCAATTAATGTTTTTCCTATTATTTAGATCTATTTTTAACTGTGTGGAAAGGGTTTTATAGTTGTGTTCATATACTCCTGTATTTGTTTTGTGGTATTATTTTAATATTGGTTGGAGAGGATTCTCATAGTGACTTTGAACTTTTTTGCTCTACTCTACCATCTTGGCTCTGCCCCCAGAATATCGTGCCAGGAATTTTTTTTAATAATTTTTATTTTTTAGAAAAGTTATCATGGTTACATGATTCACGTTCTTACTTTCCCCTTCACCCTCGACCTCCTCCCCCCCATAGCTGATGCACATTTCCCCTGGTTTTAATATGTGTCGTCTATCAAGAATTATTTCCAAATTGTTGATAGTTGCATTGTTGTGGTAGTTTTGGGTCTCCATCCCCAATCATGTCTGCCTCAAACCATGTGTTCAAGCAGTTGCTTTTCTTCTGTGTTTCCTCTCCTGTAGTTTCCTCTGAATGTGGGTAGGGTTATTTTCCATAAGTCCCTCAGAATTGTTATGGATCATTTCATTGCTGCTAGTAGAGAAGTCCATTACATTCTATTTTACCATAGTGTATTGGTCTCTGTGTACAATTTTCTTTTGGCTCAGCTCCTTTTACTCTGCATCAATTTCTGGAAGTCTTTCCAGTTCACATGAAACTCCTCCAGTTTATTATTCCTTTTAGCACAATAATATTCCATCACCAGCATATACCACAGTTTGTTCAGCCATTCCCCAATAGAAGGGAATGCCCTCATTTTCCAGTTTTTTGCCACCATAAAAATCTCGGCTATAAATATTTTCATACAAGTCTGTTTATCTATGATCTCTTTGGGGTACAGACCCAACAGTGGTATGGCTGGATCAAAGGACAGGCAATCTTTAGCCCTTTGAGCATAGTTCCAAATTGTCATCCAGAATGGTTGGATCAGTTCACAACTCTATCAGGAATGCATTAATGTCTCAATTTGGCCACATCCCCTCCAACATTCATTACTCTCCCCTACTATCATTTTAGCCAATCTGATAGGTGTGTGGTGATACCTCAGCATTGTTTTGATTTGCATTTCTCTAATTATTAGAGATTTAGAGCACTTTCTCATGTGCTTATTGATAGTTTGATTTCTTCATCTGAAAATTGCCTATGCATGTCCCTTGCCCATTTATCAATTGGGGAATGGCTTAATTTTTCATACGATTGATTTAACTCCTTGTATATTTGAGTTTTTTGTTATAAAGATTTTTTTCCCAATTTGTTATTTCCCTTCTGATTTTGGTTGCATTGTTTTTGTTTGTACAAAAGCTTTTTTTAATTTAGTATAATCAATCATCCCATTCACATTCAGAGTTATAATTATCAATTGTGTATTCCCCAACAATTTGGTATCCTCTCTTAGTTCTACCCTTTCTTCTTAGGCTATTTCCTTTTAAACCAGTGATTTGTTTAAAACCAGTAACCTTTGTCCCCTCCCTTGATGTATTACCCTTTCTACCCCTTACCTTTTTATCCCCCTCTTTTTATTTTTAAGGCCTAATGAATTCCTTCTCCCTTCTCCTCCCCTCCCTTTTTTAACTTCCCCACCCCTCTATTCCCCTTGGTTTATCCCTTCTGACTTTCTCAGTAGGGTTAGATAGAGTTCTATATCTCAATGGATATAACTACTCTTCCCTCTCAGGATTAATTCCACTGAGAGTAATGTTTAAATATTACCTCTTAATGTTCTCTTCTTCTCCTTATAATAGTATTCATCCCCTCCCTTTCCAATGCCCTCTTTGTATATAAGAGAATATCCTGTTTTTCTTATTCATTTAAGTTTCTCTTGGTTCCTCTACTATTCACCCCCTCTTTCCACCCACCCCCTTATCATCTTAGACCATTTAGTACTCCAACCTCTCCCTGTGAATAATTCTTCTAATTACTATAATAGTGGATACTATAATAGTGAATAGAATTCAGTACAGAGAATTACACATAACATTTCTCCATATAGGAATACAAATAATTAGATCTTATTGAAGCCCTTAAAGAGGCAAATTTAAAAATAAGAGTTTTCTTTCTTTCCCTCCTGTTTCTTATTTACCTTTTCATGTTTCTCTTGGTTTTTGTGGATGGATATCAAACTTTCCATTTAGTCCTTGTCTTTTCTGTGCAAATACTTGGAAATCTTCTATCTTGTTAAATGCCCATACTTTCCCCTGAAACTATATAGTCAGTTTTGATGGGTAGGTGATCCTTGGTTGTAGACCCAGTTCTCTTGCCTTTCTTAATATCATATTCTAAGCCTTGTGGTCTTGTAGTGTGAAGGCTGCCAGATCCTGTGTGATTCTGATTGGTGCTCCTTGATATTTGAATTGTTTCTTTCTGGCTTCTTGTAAGATTTTTTTCTTTTACTTGGAAGCTCTTGAATTTGGCTATTATATTCCTGGGGGTTGTCTTTTCAGGGTCTGGTGTAGAGGGTGATCTATGGATCCTTTCTATATTGCCCTCTTGTTGTAGAACTTCAGGGCAATTTTGCTGAATAATTTCCTTTAGTATGGAGTCCAAATTTCTAATAATTTCTGCTTTTTCAGGAAGACCAATGATTCTCAAATTATCTTTTCTAGACCATTTTCTTGAACTGTCAATTTCTCAATGAGATATTTCATGTTTCCTTCTATTTTATCAGTCTTTTGACTTTGTTTTATTTGTTCTTGGTGTCTTGAGAGATCATTGGCTTCTACTTGCCTTTAGAGACTGTTTTTTGCTATATTCTTTTGATTTTCCTTTTTGATTTGGTCTGTCCTGTTTTCCAGCTGTTTGATTTTGGACTCCAATTTGCTCATCAATTCTTTTGATTTGGGGGCATCTTTTTCTAATTGCCCAATTCTAGCCTTTAGAGACTGTTTTTAGTCTATAATATTTTGGTTTTCCTTTTGAATCTGGTTTGTTAGTTTCTTCAAGGCTTCCAGCCGGTCATTTCTGGTCTTCAATTTGCTTATCAATTCATTTGATTTCTGAAACTCACTTTCTAATTGCAAAATTCTGCCTTTTAAACTGTTGTTTTCTTGCCAGTTCTCTACCATCTTTCTCATAATCTCAGATTTGAACTCTTCAATAGCTTGTGACCAGTTTTCATTTTTTTGGGAAGGCTTGGATATGATTACTTGTTTATTCTGCTCTGCTGTCTCCTTTGTTGTCTAGATTTTTTCTGTGTAAAAGTTGTTGAGTGTTAAAGATTTCTTCTTGACCTTTCTCTTCTCGGGTTCTTGTCTCTGGCTTGCCATTCTTAGTCCAGAGCCTTCTCAGCTTTATCCTAACACCCAGGGATTGTCTGTGTTCTTTGGGCTCCTGAGGTCTCAGGTCTAGTTGTTTTCAGGGTCAAGCTTCCTGGTGGTCCCCTTGCTTGTTCCTCTGCCTGAAGCTCCTTTAACAGTCTCAGGGAGCTGCTTCCCCAGTCATGCACCCCTCTGCTCTGGGTCCCCACTCAAGGTCTGCTCCTAAGCTCAGAATCCGAGTCTGCAGCTGTGACCAAGCTTGTGTTCAGGGTCTGTGTTCAAAGTCCACACGTTCTTTAGCCTCTTGGTTGTCTTACGTCTTACTGCTCTCAGGAACAGGTCCTGGTGACCCCAAGTAGCTGTCAAGGACTTAATGGATGTCCCAAACTTGCTCTAACTCTTGTGAGCTAGCTTTGGCCCTGTAGTTGGTGGTGATGGTAGGGGAGGGGTTGCTCAGCTCGAGTTTTAGTGAGAGCTGTTTCACCTCCTTATGGCATGGAAATGCCCCAAACCCATGTACCTTCAATGCTATTCCCTGTTGTGGGGTCCGTTTGTTCATCTGGATTTGTGTCCCATTGAGGAGTCCTATATGTGTGGGTTAGGAGAGGTTAAGCAGCTGCTTTTTACTCTGCTGCCATCTTAACCCGAAACCATTTGCCAGGAATTTTTTAATTGAATTTGTGACAACAAATTGGTGTGGGAGCAGTAATTGTAGTTGCTATCCTTTCAGATAAGGAGATGGGATTGTAACTGGAGAGGGCAAAATAACTAAATAGCTATGAGGTCATTTCTTGAATGGTAAGCAGGGAAGGTTTCAAATAAAAATAATCTCTGCCCCCCCAATCTATTCTAGTAGGAAATAAATTGATACTAAAATTTAATCTGATTTGTAAAGTTACCTTCCCAATTTCTAAATAAGTAGTTAAATTTATCTTGTTAATTAGTCAAGTTTGATTTCTCTAATAGTATGTTGTCTTATTTTAAAAGGGGATGAGTACCATAGGGAGTAATAGTGTTTGGGTATTGGTATATAGAGATATAAGTTTTGAGTCCTGGACTCCAAATATTTCAGGCTTTATTCTAGCTAAGGTTTTTGAGCTAAAAAAGAAAAAAAGGCATGGACTCTTATTTTCGTGACTGCCAACAATATTTTTGTAGGGGATAAAATTAATATGGTTTGACTAAATATAAGAGAATGTGGTTGCCAATATTATAAATCAAGTCAAATGACTTTTATTTAGCAGCTTCATTTACAAAATAGAGGGAAAGAGAAAGTAGAGAAATGTGAAAGAGGGTTGAGTAAGCAGTCTAACCTAACACACTAAATATTTTCCCTTGCCCCTGGCTCAAACCGGAGAAGGCTCCCAGTCATAGGACCCTCAACCAGAGGGCCTGGTGGTGAATTCCCACATGGCCTCCTCCAAGACAGGGAAGGCCTCTTAAGAAACTAATCTCTCCAGAAGTCAGGAAAAGAGTCAGATTTTCACTCACCCAAGCAGTGACTTCAAAAAGAGAAAATCCAAGAGCAATCTTACCAGAGTCCCTGTTCTTCCATGCTCCACATTCAGCCTGAAGACCTTCCAGGAGCTCAAAAGCCTTGAAATACCTTATGACAGGAAGTTTCAGCTACTTTTAAAGACTCTTCTTTATGTCACTTCCTGTTTCTTTCTCCACTTTAGGGAACTAATTGTAGTCTTTAAATTTTCTTATGACTGCCTAGAGTGCAGTCAGTTGCTTTTGGAAGTACAAACCCCTTTATTGAATAGTTTGTCGGCTTCCCCTATTTTAGGGTTAAGTATGGGTTCATTTGTTTTGTTGACTAGATTTAAAAGTAAGCAAGGGGGAGAGTTATTCCCATATTCACATTTTATAAACTTCTCAAAAGGTAGAGCTTATATGGATCCAGAGATTTTCTTCCTTTGCCTTAGGTTGAAATTAAATCATAGCACCATTTTTTTCTTACTGTATCAAGACTGCTCCCTTGAGATATATGGTCTCACTCATTCCTTTTTTTTCATCTCTCTTCCAACTTCAATATAACATAACAGAAGATAAGTTTCTTTGAAGTGGAGGTGAAAAATAGGAACAATTTTGGGGGAGGAGAAAAACTGGCTTGTCTTGTCCAGCAATATCCAAATCCCAAGAGTAAGGCAAAGAAGTTAATACTCTTTCTATTTTAACTTCTACCTGTGCCCATTTCCTGGGGCCCAGAAAAGGTACATTTGTATGATAGTATAAAAGGTGGTTGCAAGAATGAAATATGATAGGGTATGTAAAATATTTTAAACTGCAAATTATATCAATTTCAGCTATTACTGAGTATGATCACATTGATAGCAACAACACAATAGTTATAATGCCTTTACTCTTCTACCAACCTTTTCTTAGACTCAGTCATTGTAATTCCCTGTATCTTTTGCTATTTAATAATTGTGTTTCTGGAATTCATCTTCAATAAAGATATTATGGGAAACCCTGGGAAAATTATTCACAAATTGAAGTACTTTTTAATGTGACTACAAGTTCATAGTATATTTTGATTTATTACCTGAATGTCTATTGAGCACCTTGTAGATAAGATCTGTAGAATATATAGGCAAGGGTAAAGTAAAATATAATATATCATTCCTGCTTTAAAAGATTTTATGTATATAATACTTGCATAATTTTGGGCAAGTTAATTAATCACTTTGAAACTCAGTTCCTAATGTATAAAAAAGAGAAGGTTGGGCTAGTAGGTCTCTTGAGCCTCATATAGCTCAAATTCCTTTATCTGCTATAAATACATGCATAGATACAGTGAATATGGGTGATTTGCTACTTAGATGTATTAGCTATCCCTGAGTATACCAGAGGAGAAACATGGCAAACCTATCAATTTCCTGTCTCCTGATAAAGTGTGAATTTTCTGGAGTAGGTGGAAATTGCTCTTGTCTTGGATCCTCCCTTTCTCTACTAATGAGGCTTTATAAAGAGGTCAGACACACAGAAAGGCCTCAGTTACCTAGATGCATGGACGTTTACATATTCTCTTCAGTAATCATCAGACATCAAGAAACTAGGGTAAAAAAGGAGAAATTGTCCAATCAAGCATGTAGTTTTATGTGTTAGAACACAGATGAAGGCCTTTGCAGCCATGTGGACTCCCAAGAAAGAAGGAGCTTTTACATTATTTTTTTTGGTGGGGTTAAATAAATATTCCCTTTATTTAATGATTTATTAGACTAACAGTGTACATGGGAAAAACTGAAGACTCATGTAGGGAAAGAGAAGAGCTAAATTCTGATGTTGCCATGGAAGGTCCTGGATAGGGCCACAGGCCAAAAATTTTTGTCAAAGACCTTAAGGTGAACATAATCAAGTTTTCATAAAATTTTCATTAGGTCATAGATGGTTATCTCTAATAACCTCTAATTCTTTAATTGGTTTTAGGGTGCATAAGCTCCAAAACAGAGGTGCTATGTATTATCTCATCTTGGCTGAAAAGGTAATCATTTGGAAATTCCTAAGGAAGGAAAAATAAAAAAAGGGGTAAAAAAAATCTCATCCTTTTCTATTTACAATGGTTTAAAACCAAAGAATTTCCCCTTGATTTAGATACTTGTTAGTCCTTGAAGTCAATTGATCCTCCTAGTTGCCTTTTTCAATCCATACTTTTCTTTCTATTCCTGTTGCCATCATTCTAAATCCCATCACCTCAGAAACAGAGAATTGCAATAGTTGAAAAAATGTAGAATAACAGAAATTCAGAAAAGGCAGAGACTTTAGAGATCTTTGAGTTCAATCTATACCTATATAAGAATTCTTTCCTATGACATCTGACTAGTATTTTTTTTCCCTTTCTGACTCTGTATTGTGATAATTAGATTAAGTCTACACTGCCCATCTTTAGATTTAATAACCAAAGGTGAGAGCACCTCCAAATTCTGGGAGGTCCTTAACCCACAAGTGCTAGAGTGGGTGACGAATCAGAATCAACTGACTGCTCCCTACGCATCCTAATAAGAAGCATCTATTGTGACTGGACACACAAAGTAGGAGAGAGGCACAGGAAGTGACACATGAGTGACCCCTTTAAAAAGAAGGAGTTGAGTGAGTGAGAGTAGATTCTGGTGAAGAGGGTGGCTGGTGAAGGAGGTCTTCTAGCTCTTCTGGTCTGTGGAGGTGGTAAGTTTAAAGACTGACTGAATCTTCCTGAACTTCTCTTAATGAACTTCCTTAATAGACTCTATGAATGAAGCTTCATTCACCTCCAGGCCTCTGGCTCTTTGACTCTTGGCTGAGCGTTAATTAGATCTACCTGGATTAATTAGAGGATCGTAGCAATTTACTTACTATGTTAGATTCTTATTTCCTTATTTCCTTCCTCTCTTCTTAATTGTAAATAAACTTCCATAAAAGTCAATTTTGACTTGAGATTATTCTTAATTGAGGATTGATAATAGTTCAATCCTCTGGTGACCATCTTTTAATATATTGAACCCCCAAAAACCCTTTTTCACCCTTACAGTATTCCAAATGTGCCACTAAAAATGTTGATAGGTTTAAACTGGTTTGGTGATCCAGCTTTGACAGAAGAAGTCTAGTGAGGGGGACTTAATTATTTCCTGAGCCTCTAATTTTTAGTAGTTCTAAAAAGTTATAGAAAGCGTTACGATGTTTCTACTTATATATTCCTACATATAAAAACAAGCCAAAAGGTGTCTATTAGTAGGATAGTGTTAGGGTGGATAAATCTGGAAAGTCAGAAGCAGAGTTGGGAAAATAATAAAAAAATGGCTGGCCTAATTAAGTCTTGTGACAGAATGGAAGATCCAGAAGGAATTCACCAACAAAAATAGGGAGTTGCACAGATAAAAAGAATTTAGGCAAGAAATTAGAAATTAAGTTGAGAAATTAGGCAAGTCATGGTGTTGAAGTAAAGAGAAAATCAGGATTTGGGAGAGAGATGAAGGACAGTTGACTTAGGCTCTTCCTCACAATGGAAGTTCTGTGAGAAATTCATCAGTGGGGGATGGAAAACAGAGGTTACTTCCTCCTTGGGAAAGCGGCTGGGACATGATGACAAAATCTATAGAATCTCAAGCAGATCCTGGCAAGGAATGGATCGATATCTCATGTCTTCGAGTGAATCTCATGTAGCATGATTTGAGGGCCATTTGTCTTCTTGGTAACATCCACGTTCTGTCTAGTTTATCAATGCCCTTTCTAAAATGTGGTGCAAAGAAATGAACACAGTACTTAAAACGTGACCTCAAAAGGTAATTTTTTTAAATCAAAAATTCTTAAATGGGCATCCATGGAATCTGTGAACATGTTGGGATAAAAGAAATATATGTTTATTTTCCTAAGCTTCCAACTGAAATTTAATATTTACTTCAATTATGAAAGCAAGAAACAAAAACAATTTTGGGAAGGGTTCTATGGCTTCACTGGGCTTCTAAAGGGGTCCATGCAACACAATAAAGATTTAAGGACCTCTAACCTAAATATTCTCCTTTCTTCAGGCATTTCTTACTCCAATCCATCCTCTCCAACTCCTAAATTAGTATGAAACATTACTTTGTACTTATCACTACCCACCCAGAAATTTTTAGAAGTTCCCCATTGCTTAGCAGGTATACAATTTAGCATCCTCTTATCTGTCAAGGCCCTCAAAATCTATCCTTTTTCTGTCCTGTATTCTAACTCATCCTGTATTTTAATTCAAGGAATCCATCAATCTGTTTCATTCATGGTTCTCTGCAGAGGCCTTGTATTCTTCCTATGTTCATGACATTTCCTCTACTTCAGGGTCCTCACCCCTCATCAGCACTTCACAAATCCTTTAAAGCCCTGCTCAGGTAATGCCCACTCCCAAGAATTATTTTCAGGCAGGTCCAGTTTTGTATGATTATTCCTTCCTCAGAAATCTTTCACCAATTAATTTATGTCCCACTCATCCAATATTTAGTATATATTACTTCATATTATTTATTTATAAAGTGTTAACCCAACTTATACTGGCTAGTGAGAGTGAATTTTTTAATTTTTCCATGTGAGTATTCCCATCTTGAAAACTGGCAAATGAGTCATATCAAGGTTTTAATTTTATTATTAAATTTAAGAATGTGATAGAGGAAATATTAATAATACAAATAAAACTTAAAAATATACCATGTGTACTTCTTCCCCCCTACCAAGAGATCCTATTCTAAAGCACTGACCAATATACCTTTGGCTTTATATATATCTACAGCCTCCCCAACTAGACCCCAGGGGTCAAATTTCAGAAATCATAGTTCTTAGGACATAGACCAGTGCCCTATAGCTACTAGATATTCAATAAGTACTTAATGATTTTTCAATGATGATGGGAAATTACTAAGTTTATTTTAAGGATATTTGTATGTATATGTTTGTGTTTATGTGTATGCCTATGTGTATTAGAAATGATCAAATCTATCTGCCCTCTGTAGCAGCCTGCAATAACAACACTCCTCTGTCAAGTGATCTAGACTCCTGTTGGTATGAGCTTAGTGGGGGAACATGATAGTCTTTTCCTCAGATTTCATGAGAATGCTCAAGAATTAGCCTTCTTTGGACATAAAGGAGGATACTGTAGATATTCTGTAGGAATATGTAATGTGGATGGTTGTTCTCATATTAAATACCCTTTTTATCCCCTTCTTCACTCCTACACTTGTGTAGCTAAATGTTGTATATGCCCATATGTATGTGTGTATATACACATATGCCTTAAGCTTTTGTGTCACTCTATAAAACCAGAAGGGGCAAAGAGGACAGAGATGCAGAAAACATTTTTCGAAGGCAATTACTTGCCCTGGTTTGTAATATTTTGGGTTGGTTGATAGAGGCATTTTATTCCAGAAACTAGCCTGACAGTTACCCAGTATTGCCTGGATTTACTGCAGCAGTTTCCAGCAGAAGCCGTCATGTTTTAGAGTTTTCTCATCTGTAGGAAGCTGGTCAATTTATTTTATTAGCATCTTTTCCAGTGCCTGACCCTAAAATAACTGATTTCTCTGTTTACTCTTTTGGCGGGGGAGCTAATGAAGAGGGCTTCAGAGCAGTGGCAAATCTCTGAATATCTGAACTAAACCCAACAGCAGAAACAACAACAACAGAGGCCTGACTAACCCTCTGGGATCAGATTTGCTTTCTGCTCTTTTTACACTTTATCAGTTATGTGAATAGCAAATTAAAATCATGCCCTCATTTGTATGGAAGGCTGTTCCTCTTCTCTTTCACACAGCTTTTTTTTCCCCCCAGCTTGTCTGCTGATTTGGACTATTGCTCTTTCCTACTCTTAGTCTTGCTTCCTCCTTCTTTCTATGTCTCTCTTTCTTGCTTCAGGACTGAAGGCTTTTTGTGATGTCTGTGGTTCTGTGAAGAAAACCTTAGAAAATTCCCTTACAGTAGAGCATAGATCAAGGATTGTAGAGGCTTCAAAGAGTCCTGTGTCTGAATGAGTGGTCATCACTAGCAGCCTTTCCACTAATGATTCTTCCTATTAAAATTGAACCAAAGTAAAGATACTCTTCCCACCTCCTGAAAATCCCCCTTCTTTCCTTTGAAAGGGCTCTTGCCTACCCTATCCTCTGTTGACCAGTTGCCCTTTTCCCCTTGATATATTTTTATGAGATTCACCAAGATGATTAGATATTTTTGAGAGCTAAAATGAATCATAAAAAGCAATCTGTATATGCTTTCCTTTGGAGACATGCTTGCTTACCCATCTTTTTCTCCATGTCTGTAGACAATATATAGCAGAATCCAAACTCTACCAACAATATTTAATCTTAATATTATCCATTGAGAGGATCTAACTAATATGTCTTATTAAAAAGTAATGCAAAAAGGGTGCAGCTGGGTAGCTCAGTGGATTGAGAGCCAGGCCTAGAGACGGAAGGTCCTAGGTTCAAATCCAGCCTCAGACACTTCCCAGCTGTGTGACCCTGGGCAATTCACTTAACCCCCGTTGCCTACCCTTACCACTCTTCCACCTATGAGTCAATATACAAAAGTTAAGGGTTTAAAATTTAAAAAAATAGTAAAAAAAAAGTAATGCAAAAGACTAACTCCTCTATGAATTTTTCTTTGTCTTTTTCAATTTACATAGTTTTCCCCTCACAATTCCTATAGAGATTTATTCTATCATACAAAATAGTATGTGATGGTATGTGTATATTCTGTCTTTATAATCAATCTCTTGTATCCTTCTTTATATTTTGAATGACCCCATATCATTTTTTTGTACATTTATTTTTAATTAAATTTTTCTCAATACGTGTAAATATACTTGTTAATACTTAGAAACGTTTTAGTTCCATATTCTCTCCCTCCCTTTTCCCCTTAACCCTTCCTCAAAAAGGCAAAAAACTTAATATAGATATACTATATAGAAATAGATGTGTATAGTCGTATATATTATCTATGAGGTAAAAGAAAATGCAGACCAAAAACCAAACCAAACCAAACCAAAACCAAGAATAATAAAGTAAAAGAAAAAAAAAAGTTGGCTTCAATCTTCATTTAGATTCCATCAGTTGTTTCTCTGAAGGTGTATTATATCAGGCTTTTGAGTTTATACAGTTTCTTTTGAACATCTCAGAAGATATAATCTTCATGGAATATGTTTGTTAAGAGCTTAAACATGGATTGATATTCTTGTCCTTGGCAGCAGACATGAGTAGAGTTCTTTGACTTACAACATTCCTGAGGAAAATGGGAAAAATCCAGCTTTGAGTATGAAATCAGCTTGATAAATGTGTTCTTATGTGACAAATAAACACTTGTTAAGATGTTTTGCTTGTTAATAGAGCTCACTCACAACTTTAAAAGAAGTTGCCTTTAGAGGTTCATATATAACAATAATTATATTATAAATTTTAATTTATTTTTAAAGATTTAGTATTATATCCAGATCTATCTGAATAATGTTGACATAGATTTGTGAATGTTAACATCAGCAAGAGTTTGGATTTAGGGTTAATATGTTTATAAATGCTGACCTTTTTGAGATAATTAATTCTACTGAATAGTTTTTGTTCTTTGTTATAAGAGATTGTTCTCTGTGAGGGTGAGGAAGGGAGGATATATTGAGAAATTTGGTGTTTTATAAACAAAAGATCATCAATAACATTTTTAAAAATATGCTTTACTGTCTGAGTTTTACACATAGTATTCTACCTAGGAATGCATAATCTTAGAAGGCAGGTGCCATATTGCATGGTCATTATTTATAACATCTAGCATATACTAAAAAAATAGACCTAGTTTACAGAGCTTGCCTCCCATATCATATTTCACCCACAGACTGCTCTGCAGAACACACGGATCTCATTTTTTATTTGTTTGTTTTGACTACTGCTTTATAGCACAATTTAAGATCTGATACTGATTGGCCACCTTCCTTCATATTTTTTCAATATTTCCCTTGATATTCTTGGTCTTTTGTTCTTCCAAATGAACTCTGTTATAGTTTTGTCTAATTTAGTAAAAAAGTTCTTTGGCAGGTTTATAGGCATAGCAATAAATAGATAAATTAATTTGGGTGGGATGCTCATTTTTGTGATGTTAGCTCATCCTACCCATGAGCACTCAATGTTTTTGTGGTTGGATATCAAACTTTCCATTTAGTCCTGGTCTTTTCTGTGCAAATACTTGGAAATCTTCTATTTTTTTTAATGCCCTGGAAGTATATAGTCAGTTTTGATAGGTAGGTCATCCTTGGTTGTAGATCCAATTCTCTTGCCTTTCTGAATACCATGTTCCAAACCTTGCAGTCTTGTAGTGTGGAGGCTGCCAGATCCTGTGTAATCCTGATCGGTGTTCCTTGCTATCTGAATTGTCTCTTTCTGGCTTCTTGTAATATTTTCTCCTTAACTTGGAAACTTTTGAATTTGACTATTACATTCCTGTGGTTTGTTTTCTGAGGAATTAGTGTAGATGATTTCTATGGGCTCTTTCAATGTCTATTTTGCCCTCTTGTTCAAGGACATCGGGGCAGTTTTCTTGGAAAATTCCTTCTAGTATGATATCTAGATTTCTATTTTTCTCTGATTTTTCTGGAAGACCAATACTTTTCAAGTTGTCTCTTCTCAACCTGTTTTCTTGATCTGTCATCTTCTCATTGGGTTTTTCATGTTTCCTTCTATTTTGTCAGTCTTTGACTTTGCTTTATTAATTATTGCTGTCTTGTGAGATCATTGGCTTGTATTTGCCCAGTGCTAGGCTTTAAAGACTTTTTTGGCTATAATCTTTTGGTTTTCCTTTTCTCTCTAGTCTATCTGGCTCTTCATGACTTCCAGCTGGTCATTTCTAGTTTTCAATTTGCTTATCATTTCATTTAATTTCTGAACCTCAATTTCCAATTCAAAATTCTGCCTTTTAAACTGTTATTTTCTTTTTGAACTATTTCCCACTTTTCTCATCAAATCTCTTCCATCTTTCTCATGATTTCAGATTTGAACTCTTGAAGAGCTTGTGACCAATTTTCATTTTTTGGGGAAGGTTTGGATGTCTTTAATTGTTTGTCCTCCCCTGCTTTCTAGGTTGTATCTATTTACAAGTTATCAAGTGTTAGAGCTTTTTTCTTGGTCTTTTTGGTGGTTATTTCTTAGGCCTTGCTTGTCATCATAATGTTTTCTCAGCAAGAAGACTTAGTAAGGCAGGCAGACTCTCTGTGTATAGAGCTAAGGAACAGTTTTTGCCTGAGGCTGCTTGCTAGTCTCCTGGCTCCCACTGTATGCTAGGCCTCTGCTGTCCACAGCCCCTCTCAGCTTCACTCCTGCTCCAAAGGTCTGTACTCCCCAGCCTCCTGGAATCTCTAGTCTAGCTGTTTTCAGAGTCAAGTCCCCAGTGGTCCTAGTCAGCTGCCCAGACCCCGGAAATTGGCCCACACTTGCTCCTCCACCTGAGGTTCTCCCCTGAGTCTCAGTGCATTGAGCTGTTCCCACTGTCCACTGCCTCTTTCAGCCCCACTCCTGAGCCCAAAGTCTGTGATCTTTGGCCTCCTGTAGTCTCAAGTCTTGCTGCTCTCAGGGGCAATCTCCTGGTGGTCCCAGTTAGCTGCCAAGAAGCTAGATTTTGCCCTCCTCCCACCACTCACTCTAACTCTGGTGTGCAGCCTCTGACTCTGGTACTGTGGGGGGGGTGGGGGAGGGTTGATCAGCTTGCATTTTGATGGGAGCTATTTCCCCCACTTATAGCATGGAAAGGCCCTAATGCCATATACCTTCCATACTGTGCCCTATTGTGGGGTCCCTTCTTTTATCTGGATTATTTTTTGTCCTTTGAAAGTATGCTGTATGGGTTAGTTAGGAGAAGTGTCTAACTAGTGACTTAAGCTAAATATGGAAGAATCCCATTCCGCTCTGAGCTACCGAAACAAATGAACCCTAACTTTTCCTACCTATTTCTCATTACTATTTGGGGAAAACAGCTGCCTGCCTCTTCCCATTCAAAAAACGAATCATTTTCTTGTAGTCCTTCTTTTCCATCCTTTCCTTTATGTAATTCAACAAAATTTTGGATCCCTGGTATTGCCTTGTCTTTTAACAACTGGTTCCAAAACTTAAAATGTGTCAAAGTTTGCATAATGGCTAGTTGTAGAAATCTAATTGTTATATTTGCTTATGATATAATATTATTGGAGCATTTGGGAGTGGATATTGAAATAGAGTGATAATATCATATTTGGTGATATCATTTGGGCCTCTTTCCTCATGTTTCTATCTCCTATACTCCATCATTCTATTTCTACTACCATAGATGCGAGGAGGAAGAGAGGGAAGAAAAATAATGAATTTGACGTCTGTCAAAAATTTTTTTACCAGTTTTAGATTTGATTCAAATTTATGATTCCGTTTTTTTCTGTTCTAAGATGAATTCTTTATGTCAGAACAAACCTGTACTATAGCACCATTTATTTTGCTCAGGATATGAGGATAGGACATTGGATTCCAAGAGAACTTGAGATTGAGGAAAGGGCTCTCTCTCTCTTGACCTGACATGTAAAAAGAAAAAAAGGGCAGTAGAGATGACTTTCTTTTGATTACTCAAAGATCTTCTGTCTTGTCAGCTAGCTTAACTTTTCCCCAACAACATGTAGACCTAGTATGATTAAGAAATTAACAATTTTTAAAGTAAACCAAACCACAAAGATATTCTGAGGTTACTGATAGGATTTCTAGGATAAGAAATTATACCTTAGGCATGTCACTTTCTTGTCTCATGAACTCCAGTGGTTATTACCTCTATGGTCCTATGATTAAATACAAATTCATCTACCATTTAAAGCAGTTAACAACATAGTTCCAAAATACCTTCCCAGTCTTATGATATTTTACTGCCCCTTTACCCACATTTCAACCCATTCAATTAACTTATTTCTCTTCTTCACCTGATACTTTATCTCTGTGATAGCAAATCTATGGCATGCATGCCAAAAATGGCATGCAGGGACCTCTCTGTGGACATATGCACCTGGTGGAGCTGCACCCTACCCTCTCTCCACTACACCTCTCCACCCTTCTGCTCTTATTCCACCCCCAACCTCCCAGCAGGGTGCTCAGGCCACACCCCTCCATTTTTCTTTCACCTATCTTGGACTAGGGCCCACCAGCAGGACCAGCCACACCCTCTCAAAGATCTCAACTTCCTTCCCACCAGTTGCCAATTCAAACTGAACTCCTTCCAGCCCCTGCTTAGAGCTGCTTATTGGGCTGTAGCATGGCATGAAGGTGAGGTTGCATCTCTGCAACAGAGCCAGGCAGAGGCAATGTGGGGCTTCATTTGAATCAGATTCAACAAGGATATGTACCCAGCATTGTAATAAGAAGCTGCATCTTCCCACCCCACCCCAGGAGGCTTTCCCCACCTTCCTGACCCTACTAGTCTTTGCCAACTGAGTGAAGTCCAACAGCAGCCCCCTCTCTTGGCCCCAGGCATGGCTGGATGCAGAGTGGGTCCTCATGGGGGCAGAAGGCAGCTTCCCTCCAGGCTGAAGCCCCTGGGAGCCAGGGCCCTGTCCCAGGACACAAGAGGGGGTACATTGTCTCTGGGGAGGTGAAGGCACTACACATAGTCTTGGGAGGCAGGGGCACAGCCTGTAGTCTCTAAAAGATTTGCCATCACTGCTCTATCTCCCATCACTGCATTATATATCCTGGTGCCTATGCCTGGAATTCACTCCTCATTTATCACTGACTCTTAAAATTTGTAGTTTCCTTTAAAACTCATCTCAAAAGTTAGCCTCTTCCACAAAGTTTTTCTTATTCCCTAGTTGCAGGTGTTGTCCTATCAGAATTTCTTGATATTTATTTTATTTGTGTTATGTAAAAACATTTTATATGTAATTATATGTATTTATGTTGTCTTCCCTAATTAAGCATAACCTACTTGAGGGCAGGGACAATTTTGTTTCTGTTTTTAAATTTCAAGCACCTTAGATGGTGTCTGACCTATAGTAGGTGACTAATTATGTCATTGATAGACTTCACATATCATACTGAAATGAAATATGGGGAGGTAAGGCCTGAGCCATGTTTTCACCAAAACACTACCTCTTGAAATAAAGTAATCTAACATCCTGTTGGGGAATCCAAGAGTTTTATGGTAAAATTTTCACCAGAATCTATGAAGTAGATTTTATGAATTAATGAAAAGTCCTTTTCCATACTCTGTCCCCAATTTAACTAAAAAAATAATGTTTATAATATCTTAAATTTCTATATCACTTGTCTTCAAGGAACTCAGTATGCCATATAGATTTTCTTTAAGATTTTATTAATCCTCACAATTTTTGTTTTAAGAAGATTTTACAGGACTGTCATAAAAATGTATAAATAATGAAAATATTCTTTTAAAAATACATAGGTAATATTTTCAAATTTAACATTTATCCTTATGAACAAGATTTACTTTTCTTAATTGTCTCCTTTTCCAAAGCCTTCATGTTTCTAATATTATCACATTTAGAAACCTCATGATAATAATAATATTAAATAATGTACATGAATCCATTTCTGTTCAATAACTTCCTTTGATTTTTTCAGTGCCAAGATGCCTTTACCCACTACTCTTTTCTCATTTTCTCTTAGTTTTCATCTCTTTATTGCTTCAGCTCCCAGGATTGTCCTTTTGGCTAGTTCATATGTTAGGTCTGCCTTATTTCTAACACATTCACAGTCGCAGATGCCCCTTAGTGCTTCAAGTCCCATGATACTAATTGCTTGAAATTCCCTTGTTCTTTTATTCTCTGTCCTATTTAGGGCAGCTCTATCAAAAGAACAAAATTATGATTTTTGTCATTTCTTTGTTTTGTGCTTCCAGAATTTACAACAACTCTATAACCTAGGTAATGGCAAGTTATAAAAATCCCACTTTTATGGTTGCCAACAGGACTATGAAACTGAAACATTTGGGAGCACTGCCCCAGTTGGCAATGTCAGCTGGAAGGCCTTCCCCCAATGATAACATTCCCTCCCAAGATACTTACAAAGTGACAAAAGAAAGAAAACAGACTGAAGATTCAGCAATGCTCACTAGAACTCTAATTTTTCCAGAGTAGCAATGGACAGTTTGTACTTTGTGTCATCATAAAGAGGTGCGGAGGAGGAACAGAGCATAAGGAAGTACATAATATCTGGGAAACTCTCATGGGATGCTTTAGCCCTGCTGAGTTTTCCATGAAGAGCTGAAAGAAAAATATAGATGTTCGTACTGCAATTTTTGCTAAAGATTTGGGGGATCCAGACAATGGAAAGGAAGTCACTAGATATTAAATGGGACAAGATTCTACAGGGAGTCATGTTGGTAGAAATGAGTCTGAGGTAACAGTGGTAAGAACAGCCATTTGAGACTGATTGGAGTTTTATAGCAGTCATGGCCATAGAGTTTGCTCATTTCCCTTTTTCTTCACAAGTCATCACTTCAATGAACCAAAATGTACATGTGTATCTATGCAGGTTTCAGTGCAAGTCTTTGCAAATCTGATGTCACTCCTCTAGAGACCTATTTTGTGCACAACTAAATTAGAAGAAGGAGACAATGAGGAGGATCCAGGCTAAAAATGGTATTATAGCAATTTTCTCCTATTTTTCTGTCCTAGAAAAGACTGCCTGCCAGCAGCTATTTAGCATATACATATTATCTCACATTAATGCCTGGGGCCTTCTTATTTTCTTCAATAGAAGGTGAAGAAGATTATTCCTAGCCTGTCTGGCTGTGCTATCAAACATTAGGTCAGCCAGTGACCACGTGGCACCCAGTGAAAACCATTCTACCTTAGCCCCATGGTCTTTTACAACTACTTCTGTGGCCTAATTAATGTGGAACTCTTTTATATATACTAACACTTTTATATATATATATATACATATACATATATATATATACATATATATGTATATACACACACACACATACATATAAGACATTGGATAGCATTTAAGTAACCCATCTCTTTTCCCCACGTGGCTTTATTAGACATCTATATGACCTTTTTTCAAGTGTGATCTGCAAAAATGGGCTGCGTTCATCACTGTTAACTTGATGATTCACTTTCTTGTTACCAAGCAAATCATTACAAGTTTTTCTTTTAGTTTCTTTATTTTCCAAAAAATAAATTTCTACTTATTCCTCTACCTGGTTTTGATACATTCAGATAAAACAGTCATACTAAATGAATAACTGTTTAAGCTTGGTTCTATGTCATAACCCTGATCAGACATCACATATCCTAATTTTGACATAGAAATCTGGTAGTCAGACCTATTTTATAGACAGGGTAAATATGTGCCAAAACATAATGTTACTTGTCTAAGGACACAGAATGAAGTACAAGTTGTGAAGAAATTATAGATTTTGTAACACCACATTGCCATATTTAGCTCCCCAGACTCATCATTTCCTTGTATCTTCCTTTAGTTTAAATTAGAATCCTTTAATTCCAGTAGATGGGAATGTAGTCCACAGTGGATCCTTGAAGTATCTTTGACCCCAGGCCTTATAATAGATATGATTTGCCCCTGTTGTTAGGAGATAGTTATTTTATGTTTCATAATAAAGGCTCTTAAGTGGTCTCATTATTAGCATTTGCTAAAACTTTAATAGCCCAGCTCTCATTCTGATCAGATCTGAAACTGTCTGAAACACCCATTAATAAGGTTTCTACACTGATTTCTTCCAAGCCATGGCTTTCATTTCCATGGCAGTCTCCCTTCATCACCAAGAAATAATGAGCCGCATTTGTAAATTCTTTAGCTAATAATTTAGTGATTACAGTATTAACAGCATATTGCACAAACCATATGGGGTGGGGGGGGGAGGAATTAGGAGAGATGAATGATCAATCTTGAGAATG
The DNA here is from genome assembly GCF_016433145.1 of Gracilinanus agilis. Classification (NCBI taxonomy): domain Eukaryota; kingdom Metazoa; phylum Chordata; class Mammalia; order Didelphimorphia; family Didelphidae; genus Gracilinanus; species Gracilinanus agilis. The sequence goes on from NC_058131.1 coordinate 597,099,446, forward strand.
GGAACAGATTTCTTTGTTCTCCTCCTTGAAACTCATTTGGCTAAGTGAAATGGGAAAGACAGAGTGAGTCTGTTCCAGTCATTTTAAATGGTGTTTCTAATGCTCAATTTGTCTGTGTGAGGCCAGGGCTGGGGAATTGGGGGGGGGGGGCAGAGGGAGGAGAGGATTTGTGTCTCCAAGTTTCCTGTACACATTCACTCAACCAAGCACCAGGCTTTCCTTGTTGAGGTAGTTTATCTTCACAGAGTGATAGGTGAACAAATCCAGGATGAAGCAAATCTGGAAGCCCTTTTCAGACTGGCTAGTGGTTTTTTTGTAGGTAAATGATGTCTGTACATTTCAGTATATATCAATGAACTATTGTTCATGTGCAACTCTTTTTAAGCTTCTTTTGTTTATAGTAAATATCTTGGAATAAATTCCAATCAGGTTCCAATAACCACTGACATTTATATTTCACTTTAGGCTTGCAAAACACTTTGTGTATATTTGCTCATTTGATCTCACAATTCTGTTAGATAGAAGCCCTTTATATCATCATCTTGCAGATGAGGAGACTGGGTTTGAGAGAGACAAAGTGATTTGTTGCAAGCGATAAATTGTAAGAGGCAGGATTTGAAACCAGGACTTCTTAATTTCATGTTTAGTGTTCTTTTAAAATTTATTTTTAATTTAAGTATTTTCCCATGGTTACATGATTCATATTCCTTCCTTCCCCTTTTCCTTCCCCACTCCCAGAATTGACAAGCAATTCCATGGGGTTACACTGCATTATCACTCAATACCTATTTCCATATAATTCATTTTTGTAATAAAGTAATATTTTAAAAACCAAAATGCCTATACCCATATAAACAAGTGATAAATCAAATGTTTTCCTTCTGCATTTCTATCCCAACTGTTTGTTCTCTGGATGTGGATAGCGTTCTTTCTTATAAGTCCCTCAGGATTGTCCTATATCGTTAAATTACTATTAGTGGCAAAGTCATTACATATGATCATCCCATAATGTTTCGGTTTCTGTGTACAATGTTCTCCTGGTTCTGCTCATTTTGGTTCACATCAATTCATTGAGATATTTCCAGCTTACAAAGAAATAAAGCAGTTTATCATCCCTTATTGCACAATGTATTCTATCACCATAATATACCACAATTTGTTCAGTCATTCCCCAATTGAGGGACATCCCTTCATTTTCCAATTTTTTGCCATCACACAGAGCATGGCTATGAATGTTTTTGTAAAAGTATTTTTTATTATCTCTTTGGGGTACAAAACTGGTAGTGGTATTGCTGGATCAAAGAGTATGCATTCTTTTAAAGCTCTTTGGGCATAATTCCAAATGGCCTTCCAGAATGTTTGGATCAATTCACAACTCCACCAGCAGTGCATTGAAATATGTAAATCCTAGATGGGATGGTGTTGACAATGTTGTGATACCAAGGTTGAGTTGATTCCTTAGTACCTATTTATGAAGGAAGCCTGTGAGCCTGCTTCACAGTGACCAGTGCACTGTTCAGACTCCCAGACAGTTTTGAAAAAGACAGGGGAGTGGTTTATTTGGAAACAAGGTAATATGAAGGGGAGGTTTGAGGAATTAGGATTCCCTACCTCTAAGGGTTCTAGCTAAACACTCGCCTTCCTAAAATCTTCTCACAGAGATTGCTTCTTTTGCTTCCAAGCTCCCTAGACCTGGACCAATCTGGCTTGATCCCTGTAACTGTCTTGCTAACCTAACTCTATTTAATCCTCCCAGACTACTTTTGTAGGATAAATAGGTCTGTTAGTTTCTTCAGGGTGAATTCAGTATGGTTAGATTCAACCCTAACTGGGCCAAGCTGAAGTTGGCTTCTGACCTTCAACAACACAGGTCTTCAGAGCACTTGGGAGCACTTTCAATATGCAGGAAACATTGTCGAATCTCAAGTAATGAAGGGTTTTTTTCCAGACAGGAACACCAGAGAGTTGGTATTCAGCTCCAAGGGATAGGAAACCAAACCTCTTCAGCTGTCAGAGCTAGGGAGGAAGTTCCTGTTCCAGACAGTCCAAAAAACAGGAAGTCTAAGACAGCTCCTGACTGTTGGTGCTCAATCTTATTTTCACTCTGTGTTCCAGAATCCTGTACTGTCAGTTCCTGGCATGAGGCCAGCTTTTGCTTTCCCTTACCTATTGTATCCCATTTTCTGCTTCCCTTCTTATAGTATTAGTGTCCCAATTTCACCATACCTCCTTCAACATTTATTTGTTTCATTTACTGTCATATTGTCCAATCTGTTAGATGATGCTTAGTGTTCTTTCTGCCATGCCATACTGAATTTTTCACGAATAAGGAATTATGCATTGTCATATTTAAAGGCTTGAAAGATTTAAGCTAAGGATTGTTTTCATGATATAATTATCTCCCAGGTTTGTTGTGAGGATAAAATGAGATCATACATATAAAGTGGTTTGTTAACCTTAAAGCACTAAATAAATGATTGTTATTATTAATATTATTATTAAGACTTGATATTAGTTTCACAGATTTTTGAGCTAGATAGGAATTTAGACATCTAGTCCAATTTTCACATTTTGTAGCTAAGGATTAGGCCTAGAAGAATAGAGTGACTTGCCTGAGATCACAGAGAAAACAAATTTCTAGGTCATGATTTGAACCCAGAATCTCTGACTCCAAATCCTGATCTCTCTCTTCTTTACCACTCTGGTTTGTCAATAATTTAGGGAGATAACATCACAAATGAAAAGCAAATAGAAGAGTTTTTGATTTCTGGTCTTGGAAGTAGGTTCAAATGACCAATTCTATAGAATGGGTTTATCAGTGCTGAATACTCAATACAATGTCAAAATAAATATGTTATGGATTATGTAATAATAGATATTTGTAGAAAATACATTATGGAGGGTTTTAAGTTTTAAGAGACATTCTTCTCAAAATACTTCTGTGAAAAGGCATCATAAATATTGTAATTCCCATCTGATAGATTGGAAATCTAAAAAGAGAGAGATTAAGTGGTTTGTCCAATATCACCTAGCAGGGTTGTATTATGATCAGGATTTTAATCCAGTTCTTGAAATCATTTCAAGCCATTGCTCTTACTTTCATACTTTTTATATCGTAGTGTCTTTTCTCTTTGAGAACTCAGAGCAGGAATTCTTAGATGTCAGAGGATCTGTGAATTTGTTTGAGAAAAATGTTGTAATCCTATGTATTTTATTTTACACATTTAAAAACATTATCCAAAGGATGGGTCCTTTTCTTTCAGTAGACTACCAAAGTGGTCTATGGTCTCCCCCTACTCTCCTGATAAAGGGAATGTTAACTCTTTGAGAACAGTATCAGAATGATTGAATAATAGATGATGCTAATGGTGACATTCATGGACATGATCTTATCATATGTATGCTTTGGAGTTATACTAGCCATCTAACAGTGATGATTAGCATTGATAACCACAGCTATATTTAAAAGTTCATCCTTATGGTGGTGTTCCATATCTTAGCAGTCAAAAAATAATGGTTCCTTCCCACCAATAATTTGGCACATGCTAAAAGATCTAGCAAAGTGATCCAGTTCTCTTCTGGTGATCACTGCCACTTCTCCAAATTCTCACTTTGCTGGGTTCTTCTACTGAAACACTGAGCCTATAATTCTTTATTAGTATCCCATTTTTTAAGTTTACTGATCCAGAATGAGGTAACCTCATTGTTTTAATCTGCTTTTGTCCATTCCTTCATTCAAGTTACAAATACTCAGGATCAGGAGTTTAAGCATAATGATAGTTGTTGAGGGGCACAGTTACATTCAAGAACTGTGTCTTCACTTGTGCATGAATGACAGAAAAGAGGGAATGAATGGCAGCAGGATCTTAGTAGAATAAACTATCACAATTTGATGGTTCTTGAAAAATAGTTAATATCACAAGTGTAAAATTCAGATTGAGGATGGAATAAAGACAAAGATGAAGCTGGAAATCCATTCATGTGAAAAATACCTCAAATTTTAGTGGACTCTAAGCTCAATTTGAGTCATTCATTCAGTGAGCCAATATGTATTTATTATGTGTATACTATGTGCCAGGAACTGTGTTAAGTGTTAGAGTTAGAAAGAATGGTCAAAGATATTCATACCCTTAAGGAACTGGGGAATGTGGCATATACCTAGATATGTAGGTGCTATATATGGAGCAAAAAGGGGGAGGCATTAGTAGGTGACAGAACCTAATAAAGTCTTCCTATCGAAGGTGAGATATGAGGTAAGTTTAAAAGGTCAGTAGGGAAATTAATAGGAGAAGCTGAAGGGCCAGAGTCTATCAGACATATCATACAAGCAGTACAAAGGCACTGAGATTGGAAATGTCTCAGCCTCAAGGAAGTGCAAGTAAGGCAACATAGCCACATTGCAGCATATGTGAAGGGCAATAAAGTATAAGAAGTGTAGAAATTTAGAAAAGTTCCAGGTTATAAATACCTTTGAATGCCATAGTGAGGATTTTGTGTTTCCTCTCAGTAGAAAACCTTAGGAGTTTATTGAGCCTGTTCCGTGTGTGTGTAGATTGGTGGTGGTGGTTTCATTTTAGGAAAATTACTGAACATAAGATGGATTGAAGTGGGGAGAGACAGGAGACAGAATGGGTGAGAGGTGTTGAGGGACTGAATTAAGGTAGCAGTCATGTGAGTGGAGAGAAGAGGCTATATATAAAAGAGATATTATCAATGTAGAAATTATGAGATTTCTCAACAGATTGATTTTATGGGGGGAATGAGAGTGAGAAGTTGAAGATAACACTGAAGTTGTAGGCTTTGGGGACTATGTGGATAGTGGTACCCTTGACAGTAATAGGGAGATTTGGAAAAATGGAGGACTGGGGGCAAAGATGATCTGACATCAAAAGAGGGCTGTGTGAGTTCACATACAGGGTCCAGGACATATCTGAGGGGCTAATCCTGCTACATATTGCTCTTGTTCAACCACATCTTGAACCACATTGACCCATTCTGGGTTTTACATTTTAGAAGGAGCTTTGAAAAGCTGGACATACCCAAATGGTATAAGCAAGATTGTGCAAAGTACCAGAGACTATTCTATACCGTCTGAAAAGGAGGAGACTTTTTGGAAGGTTGAGTGGGAGAAGACATCATTATCCACCATAAAATAGGTGAAGGATTCCTTTGTTTTAATCTGGTTTAGATGTGCTCTCCTTATTTTCAGAGAATTAGAGTTTTTCATTTAATATGCAGGAAAGAACTTAAAACAAACTATTAAAGTGGTCCAGTAGTGAAATGTACTGCCCTGGGGAGTGGTGAATTTCCTGTATCTTTAGGTAGAGATTTATTAAAAGTTAATGAATAGATTTAAAGCTGGAAGGGACATGTCTGTTATAGATGGGGTTGTTTAGAGGGCTTCTATAGTCTATTTTAATTCTAAAATTTGATAATTCTATGTTTTTGTGAAAATTAGGTCTGAGTTAGATAATGTGACCTTTGAAATCTAAAATTCTATGATCTTTTTTCTAACGTGAATGGACTTTCAGACTAGTTTCTGAGACAGAAGTAAGCTAGAATATCCCATTTTCTAGGGAGCATAGTGAGATAGAGAGCTGTATTTGTCAAAAATCAGAATGAAGACAGTTATAAATGCAGAAATAACTATTCTCTTTAGGGCTCTAAGACATACATAAAACATTTTATGGCTGAGTACATGGGCTAATAAGTGGATCATTATTAGACCAAAAATTGTGTGACTCCATCACTAAAACTTTATATCTGGGCTGTTTTATGAATTTTGTTTCTGAACTTTAGCTCATTTCAAATCAAAATCATCATAATTAGTCAAGTATTTTCTGTGTACTTGGGATACAAAGGCAAAGCAAAAACCAGTCTTTGGCCTCATGGAGTTTACATTCTAAGATGATAGAAAAATATTTCTTATGTTAAACTCCTTGTTAAGATATGAAGGATAATTAAGTAGAGTTCAAGATAATTTGAGGAAGATTAAAGGGCCCATGGCAAGAGATTTAAGGAAGAGGTAAAAGTAGATGGGTGTATCACAGCTGACATTTGAAGGAAACTAAAGACCTGATGAGGAGGGAGGGTGTTTCAATCATAAAAGGACAGCCTATGCAAAGATTCAGTTGCATTAGATAGAATCCTAAATTCTAGGGAAACTAAATGTGTTAGTTTGCCTTGACTCTAAAATATATGTAGGGGAACCCTATGAAATTAGTCTGTAAAGGTAGCCTGAAACAAAGCTGTGATGTGATTTTAATGCAGAGATGACAAGTTAATATTTTATCCTAAAGCCAATAAGGAATGGTTCAATGGTATTATGAAAAATTGAATATGATTTAAAAATAAATTGTATTAGAGAATCTTACGTTTTTCTGATGCCTCAATTTCCCTGTACTTTCTCCCTCATAGAGAAACCCCACAAGCTTGTTGTTTACAATTTTGTGACATTCATTTTTGATTGTTTTGTGTTTTTAAAAAAATATTTACATTGTTGTAGTCACTGTACATATTGTTCTCTTGTCTGTGCATACAATACTCTGGATCAATTTCAAATGTCTTTTCATGCTTCTTTGTGTTCATTATATTTGTAATTTCATATAACAAAGTAATATTCCTTCCATATTCATGTGTAACATTTTGTTTAACCATCATTCAGTCAATGGGAACCTACTTTGTTACTGGTTCTTTGTTACAACAAAAAGTGTTACTATACATATTCTTATTTATGTGGAATCTTTTTTATTAGTAGTATTTCAGAATACATTCCAGGCAGTAGTATATCTGGTTCAAAGAATACCTGTTTATTTTTTCAAATTAATTAATTAATTAAGAATATTTTCCCATGGTTACATGATTCATGATTTATCCCACCCCTCTTCTTTCCCCTCTCCCTGAGCTGACAAGCAATTCCACTGGGTTATAAATGTATCATTGTTCAAAACCGATTTCCATGTTATTCATATTTACAATAGAGTGATCTTTTAATTCTAAAACCTCAATCACATCCCTTTTGAACCACGTGATTGATCATATATTTTTCTTCTATGTTTTTACTCCCACAGTTCTTTCTCTGGATGTGGATAACATTCTTTCTCATAATTTCCTCTGGATTGTCCTGGATCATTGCATTGCTGCTTGTAGAAAAATCTACTACATTTGATTGTACACAACCTATCAGTTTCTGCTTACAGTGTTCCAGAATGTCTTGTTTTTAATTATTTATTTATGTAATTTCAAATTGCTTTCCAAAGGGGTTATTCTATTTAACTTTTCTATCAACAAACATATAATATGCTTTTGTTTCCATAACTCCTTGAACAGTTTATCCTGAGGTTTTGTCTTCTTTGTCAATTTGCTGTTTATGAAGTGAAATCTTAGTTTTATTTTGATTTGTTTTCCTTTCAGAATTAACTACTTGCAGTATTCTTTCAGGTGGCTGTAAATAGTTTGCAATTCTTTTGTGATAACATATGTAGCAAGAAACAGAGAAACAATTCAAATTCAGATCCTTTGATTCCAAATGCAGTATTCATTCTTTATAACACATTTTTTTCATGAAAAACTGTAATAATTTTGACAAGAAATTATTGAGGCCTGAACCAGAATGTTGTCCACATGAAGGCAGAAAATCAATCTAGATACAGAGGTGCTGTATCAATAATACTGGAGGAAAGGGAAAGGGAGGAGATAATTCTTAGATTACAAAGATGGATAACTAGAAAGAAAGTAGTGCTGTCAATAGATTTGCAGATTCACATATAGAATTTGACCACCAAACAAACTCTGTACAAATCTAACAGAAACCAAGAATTTTATGCTGTAATTCCCATAAATTTTGAGTAGGATGCTTGAGATCACCAAATCCAACTTTTCAGCCAAATTAAGAATCCCATCTACAATCATCATCTCTGTGAAATGACCATCTAGTCTCTATTAGGATACCTTCTTGGGAAAAGGATAGAGGCACATTTGTAATTTAATAAATAATTTTATATGTTTGAGGAAAAAGAGAAAAAGGAAAAAAAAAGATATTTGCTCCCCAGCAAGAGTAATATGCAGACTTCAATTTATCATTACAGATTAATTTAGTCTACCATTTTGTCTTCAGGGCTAACCCATGATGTAGAACTCAGGAAATCCTATGCAATGGGGAGACATAAAAATGTGTCTTCCTGACCCAGAACTGGTGATGAATTAACCTATTTTGGTAATATATTTATAAGCCTAGTGAGCTCCATAGAGGACAGATGCAGTGTGAATGCAAAATAATAATAGTATTAACCTTCTAGAACTGCCCAAATGTCCAGGTGTGTTTTGAGTCCTAATGAATTTGTGTTAGTAAAATCCTCTGTGGTCTCAGATGAAGGAAGTTTTAGAAGCATAAATGATTATTAATTATTATTATTATTAACAGCGCCTGCCCCAAGGCATGGAGATTGATGGCCTCTGTCATTTTTTATACCCAGGAGAACAATTGCAGGTGCCAGTCCAGTGTGTATCTAAGAAGTATGGAATCCCTTAGAAGGAATAACTGCATATTAGATAAAAATATCATTTTCCCTAATCTATTTTGAATGTGCTCTTTTTTTCCATTTTATCTAGTACTTCTTTTTATCCATAGCAAATTCAGCTTTTGTCTTAATGCTGGCAGCCCTCTTTCTTTGACCCTACCCTATGTGATGATTCAGTAAAAATATATTTATTTAGAAATGTCTCAATAGCATAATAAGAGAATAATGCCTAGAAAGCAATTCTGCTGTATCAATACTAGATATCACAATACCCTTTTAAGATGAATGGATTTATCTCTTACTACCCAGAGCCTGACTACATTTCTATACCTAACATAAAATGGACACTTGGACAACTAATTGTTCTATTGGGGTAAGGCCTAATGATATCAGTATAGAAGTCAATTGTAGATAGATTTTTTGCTTATTCAGTACACATATGTTGAACTACTTAATTCTTTTTTTTTAAACCCTTACCTTCTATCTCAGAGCCAATAATGTGTATTGGCTCCAAGGCAGAAGAGTGGTAAGGGCTAGGCAATGGGGATCAAGTGACTTGCCCAGGGTCATACAGCTGAGAAGTGTCTGAGGCTAGATTTGAACCTAGGACCTCCCATCTCTAGGCCTGACTCTTAATCCACTGAGCTACCAGCTGCCCCCTGAACAACTTAATTCTCTTGCATGCATTTGCTAAAAAATCTTTAGAGATTCTTTTTTTTTTTTTTTTGAGTTATAAAGTTTATACTGCACTTCCTGATATTCAAGGCTTTCTACATCTGTTATGACTCCATCTGCCTGGCCGTACCACCTATCTTGTTCAGTTGTTTCAATCATGTCTGATTCTTTGTGACCCCATCTGAGGTTTTCTCAGCAGAAATATTGAAGAGTCTTGCCATTTCCTTTTCCAGATCATTTTCCAGATGAGGAAAATGAGGCAAACAGGGTTAAGTAACTTGCTCAGACAACTAGTAAATGTCTGCCTACAAATTTCAATCTAGGTTTTCTGCCAGTTTCAGTTCTTCCAAGATGGTATGATGGCCTGAGGGCTGGGAGCTCTGAGGGCCACCTTCCACTGATGATTCAATTAGCCTTTGAGATGCTAATTGCTTAAAGACTTGCCTCAGGCTTGATTATAATCTTTTGGTCTCACTGTGTACTTGATCTAATTGGGCACACTGTTGATTGCCCTGTCCTGGAGCTCTGTGCTGAGCTTTTGGCCAAAATATCTGGACCCCTTTTGGGTCTATGAATTATCCCCAAACTGGTATCTATGTCCTTGCCATAGGCCCAGACTATGGACTCCATACAGATCAGCCTAGTTCAGCGCAGACTGCCCTGGACTAGGATTCTGCACTTTACTACAGGTTTAGAATTTCAAGGGGGTGAGTTGGTTGTTCCTCTGTTTTCCCTAGGATCTGAATGTTGTCTTGGGCTTAGGTTCCAAACCTGGAAAAGTAGATGTTGTTCGAGGTGTGTGGCTTACTCTTGGCTTGCTCTTCACTCCTTGCTATAGCTTCCTGCTGATTGTGTTCCCCTCTCATCCCAGATACCCAGATGTTCTCTATCTACTTTTTGGATTTTTCTTTTCTTGAAAGTTGTTTCACCCTGTCTCCTTGTTGGTTCTTTCACTCCTATATTCATTTTGTGTTGTTATTTTAATATTGGTTGGAGAGGATTTTCACTGTGACTCTGACTTTCTTTGTTTTACTCCACCATCTTGGCTCTCCCTCCAGAAATCTTCTCTAAAATTCTTGTTAGTTTCCTTCTAAATGATTCATACTGGTAGTTTAATAACTTGTTATGTAGACTTAAGTCTAAGCTTTCTTTTCTTGAACTTTTTTTAAAATCTCTTCTTTTTTTCCTCTTGACTTATTTCACAAATATTCTACAGTCTTTGAAACTTCCCTTTTCTACTGCTATGGCACATTATTTCTCTTACCTATACCCTGTGGGCTGAATGATTTCAGATCTCCTGAGTTAGGCTATTTGACTAGATTCTTTATGCATATAAATTCCATAGAATATGAACCACAAATGGTTTTTGCTCTCTGTTCTTCTGGACATGGAATATTTTTATTCTCTAGTCCAGCTGGAGAAAGTTTTAGAAAGTTCATGCCCAAACTATACCTTCAAGCTGCCTGTGAGTGCCCCCACCCCCATTACCCAAGAGAGCAGAAGGAGGAAGTACTCACATTGGGCTCTTGAGCAGAAGGTGTGCTGTGCAAAAACAAAAATGTCCTCAGATCCAGTGGAGAAGGGGAAGAGAGCAGCCCTCTCCAGAACCCTGAGGCAGGTGTGTTATGTCTTTGCCAACATGGCTATAGTCAAACCTCACTGCTTCACTTCACTTCCTTTCCTTTTGTAGTTATAAATTTCCATTGTAGCTCTTGGTGAGTTCAACATTCTCTGCCTATTAGAGGGCATGGGAGATTCATACTGAGTCACTCCTGTGAGGGATCATGATAGAAACCACGATGCTGAACACTGAAATTCAAGCATGTTATAGTGTTTGAACTCAACGATCAGTGCAAAGATAGTCTTGTGAGTGTAGTGTAAGTGGGAACTTTATATAGATAGACCCTCTAATGTAATTTAAGAAAGTTGTACATTAAATCTGTCATCTCCTTTTCTACTTGAAATTTAATATAATTTTTCCACTTTCTTACTATTTTGACATTGTTGGATAGAGCAGATGTAATAATAATAATAATAATAATAATAATAATAATAATAATAATAAAGACCACCATCTTGTCACTCATTTAAATCAACCCCATTCCCATCCTTTAAAACCCACCTCAAGTTTAACCTTTTCATTGAAATCCTCAAGGATCACTTGCCTTCCACCCCCAACTGATGATTTTTTTTTCCACAGGAAGGTACAATATTACAACCCTTTCTTTTCTAGAGGTATACCATTGCCCTCCTTTAAATAAAAAATGTGGACTTCTCTGGGGCCATGATTGCTTTTATTCAACTCCCTAGGAGGAAAGTAAACCTAGTGTGATCTCTCCATGTTGAAAAGGAAAAAAAAAGTCTTTACTTCCTTCTCTAATGTGATCCATGCAGAAATGGTCTTTTAGTAAAAGCTAGACTGAGACTTTTGGTTCCTAATAATCCTCTGATAACCCTGTAAAAATGGTCAGCTGAAAATAACATGTTCTTGGTGAAACTTAGTACCAAGGTACAAAAACACTCACTGGTTGTATCTATCCATGACTATCTTCCTTCAGTCTTATGACTTTTGGTTCTGGAACACTAACTTTTGATTTCTTTTATACTTAGAAGCATGTCCAGTTTGTGTATTGTGCTGCCTAAATGGCTGTTTATCTCTTTTTGTCTTTGCCTATCTGATTTTAGTTTAAAGTCTATTTCATTTTACGTGTGTGTGTGTGTGTGTGTGTGTGTGTGTGTGTGTGTGTGTGTGTAGGATTTACACCTATTGAAAGTCTTCTGAATCAGTTTAGTTATCAAATGAGAAAGTATTTGTAACATAGTGCCTGACACATAGTAGGCACTATCTAAATTCTTATTCCTTTTCTCTCCCTGGCATGTTCCTTCCCCACCCCCCATTTACTTCTTTCCTTTTGCTCCATCCATGGGATAATATTTATCCTTTTTCTGAATTCTTTGAAAACTTTTCTCCAAAATCCTAGAATATTTGCCAAGTTTTGTTTAGTTTTCACATAAAAGCTGGGAGAGCTTCCTTAGTTGATATTGGACTCCAACTGCAGTAGAAATTTCATATATAGATGGTTAGATTGACAGACATTCATATCATCTCCCATCTCCTTGATAGAGCTTTCTCATTGGTTAAGAAACACCCAGTGGATCACTTGATGTAGTGAAAATGGTTCATGTGTAGCCTAAGAATGTCATTGATGACCTCATATGTCAAAGGAATTTATAAGTTTTCGGTACTTATTAAAATACAAACAAATACACACACAACTATCCTCAAATCTTATAATTATGGGCTAACTTATAAAGAGTACAACACATTGGACTTGAGTTTGGGTGTCAGCTGCACTACTCATACCAACAATGTGATAGTAAATAAATGACTCAATGTCTTTTAATGCCAGGATCCTCAAAATGGGAATTAAAATAACTCAGTATCTAAATCACAAATTATGTGATGTGATATTAGGAAAGCACTTTTTAAAGCATATGTGAATTGCGAACACTATTATTATCACTTCCCTTTCAGAGTTGATGTGGAGGAAACATTATGCAAATGGAAAAATATTTGGTATTAGAAATATTTCTTCATTAGGATCATGCTTTGTCAAGACTTACGGATGACCTTGAAATATTGAAGCCTATGTCATTTGAGGACATGCTTTGGATTGCCTTACCTAACTAGATAATCTTAAAATAGTGGCTCACTAGTAGACCATATGTTTGTTATTCAAGGACTAGTTGAACTAATATAGTAGTCACCTCAACAGGTCTACCCTTAGATTATTGGAATGGGACCATATCAGGTACTGATTATCATCTATTAAATCATATGAGAACTCTGGTGGAAAAAGGAGTCATATCAATAAAATCACAAACCCTCGAAGTGCTATGAATCTTATTGGTTTCTGTAAGACAACTAAAGTGCTTTATCTGAAACCATTTTCAAAATGAAGTTTATCCTATTATAGCAAAGGGGGAAATAGAGAAAGATACTCAATATTCAGTAGCCTACTATAATAATGACAATAGCATCCCCATTTTCCATTATAATTTGAAGGACCTTTCCAAACAGGTTAGTAAGGGCCTACTGATTGAATGCTCAAATTAGTTTGTTTACATCTTTCTACTTGTCTTTCTGAGGAAGAGTCATTCAGTTTCATCTGTCAGCCAATCATAACCTGCTAGTGAAACATCTGGCTTGAGCAGCTGCCAGGAAAGGAAACACACTTTTTGTCCCCTCTAGCAAGTAGCAAGAATGTGTAATTGAGAACCTGTAATTGCAAGGATGCACAGACTTTGGCAGGAACTGTGAGTGGAAACTGAGAGAGAAGACAGAACCTGAGGAGACAGTGTCAAAAACAGAGAAAACAATTCCAAGAAAATCCCTAGGAAGAGGAACGGTTGGGAGACTGAAAAAAAGAAAAAGACACTCTGGTCTCAACATTTGTTGAGGAGTAATTAATTAAGCAAGTGTGTCCATTGATATTCTATGCTGTTTTTTATCCTTCCAGAGATATAAGTAAAGCAAAACAATAAATTATTCCAGGGAAATGCTTTGACTATGAAGGATAATATGTAGGACTTAAAAGGATATTTCTGAACCACTAACAGATTTAAAAGCTCTTCTAAAAACAAAATTTCTTCAGATGATGTAGAATGTTAGGTAAGAAACCAGCACTTTGCTAAATATTGCTTTATGTTCTTGCTGTTCATGAGCTTTACTAATTATAGCACAGGAAATAAAATTGCATTATGCCCTATTCTTTTTACTATCCTGCTGGCTATAGTAGGGAAGTCTACAGAGATAAAGCTTTGGTTTATAGAGTACTATCTGGCCTCAGACACTTAGCAGTCATTTGACCCTAGGAAAGTCACTAACACTGTTTGCCTTGGTTTCCTCATCTGTACAATGAGCTAGAGAAGAAAATGACAAACTACTCTAGAATCTTTGCCAAGAAAACCACATATAGGGTCAAAAATGTCAGACACAACTGAAATAACTGAACGACACCACGACTTTGGAAAATTGTATTTCAAGTCAACAAGACCTAGGTCCAAGTTCTGTTTCTGATCCAGCTGAGTAACTATTTTCTCAAATTTTGAGATATAGTTAAATAACAATAGAAAGAAAGCACTGTCATAAAAACCAAAAAGGAAAGAATATCCTGGAGAAGAGGGCTGTCAATATTTTATCAATCACATCAGAGGTTATAAAAGATGAGCAATGGGAAAAGATCATCAGATTTCATAAAAAAAGAGACTATTGTAAAGAAAAGTCTCAGTAGCAATTAAGGTCACACACCACTTTGTGGAGGGCTAAGAAGTGAGATCAGAGGTAGCATAGCTGTGAACAAGTGTGTTATCTATGCTATTTTTCAATTTCCTCATTTATAAAAGTTGGGGATTCAATTTATTGTCTTATAATAGCTCTTGAACCTCTAAATCTATGATCTAATGAAGGAAAAAGGGAGAAAGGGAGGCCATATGTGCAGACCACGTTTTTTCTAGGAGGTTGGGTTTAAAAGATAATATATATGTAGGATGATAGCTGGAGGAAGTGATAAGGACTTTGTGGGATTTTTAAGTACAGGTAAGACTTAGATTTGTTTGGAGTTAACAAGGAAGGAGCAAGTAGATAGGGAAAGGCAGAAGAATACAGAAATATAGGAATGATTTGGGGAAAAGGAAAATATCCTGGAGAAGACAGAAAGGAATGAGATAAAGATACATTGGGTGGGGAGGCACCTCTTCATCATGGAATAAGGTGGAGGATGAGAAAATGAAAGATGATGTAAAGGAAATTTGAGAGATAGAGAAGGGAAAAAGAAGGATCTATTGGCAAATATTCTATGTTTCTTTAATTAAGTTATTGATTATGCCCTTGGATGAGAAGGGTGGCATATGGATGGGATAGAAAATTTCATGAGAGATGTTAATAAGAGTCTCTATGGAAATGGGATAGATAAACAATTGTGTAAGAAAAACAGGGATCATCTTGCTGATATTCAGTTCTGGTTGAGATTTGATAACAAATTTGTAGTGGACCTGTTTAATGTTAAATGATTTTCTCTGGCTCCCTTCACAGAAGATGAGTTGGAATATGGGTAGAATGAGTAATACAGAATTGGTTTTTCAGCAAAGCAGGAGTGATATGAGGCTTGCTAAGTCAGGAATTAAAGAGAACAGAACCACACAGAACTGAAATAATTAACTATTAAGTGAGACTTCACCTGGAAGAGTCTTAGGGGATAGAGAGATTTAAAGTCCAGGAAGGATGTAGGAGTGATGTTATAGGAAGTAATGGAATGATAGGCTGCTATGATATAAAATAGAACTTTGTAATGTTTGATTGTTGACATAGAGTATTTGTGGGTGATAATGGCTTCAGTCATCATCCCTTTAGGAAGCTGAGGTGCCTACTATAGGCCAGACATTAAGGATACAAAGACAAAAAAATCAATCCCTACCCTCAAAGAGCTTGTATTCTTTTGTGGGAGATTAACTATTTAATTAACTAACTTTTGAGGGAGAAAAGTACAAAAGAAAAGGTAACCAATATCTAGTTGTATAGTCATATGCTTTGCTCTGAACTCCATCCTTTTTGTTCCCCCACCTCATGTACTTGCATGGGTCCATTTGCACTTCTCACTTTACCTCTTTCCAGTTTGGTTTCCACTTGCACCATGCTACAGGGACTGCTGCCCCCAAAATTACCAATGATCTCTTAATTATCCAACCCTAAAGCCACCTTATTTTTTTTTGGCACTGACTTTTAAAAAATAGGTTGAGACCAAGGAGAAATGGGTAGCATCTATTAGTACTGTCAGAATACTTTTTGAACAGTGCTGCCAACAAGCACTCATTTTAGCTCAGGCACCAAGCATGTCAGAGTCTAAGAAGCAGCAGCTGGCATGGAGTCAGGGCACTTCTCTGCTTTTGAAGATCACCAGCTGAAGTCATTGTACCACTTAGTGAATAGTTTGAGAAGCTGTCGAGTAAGTTGCTCCAAGTCACAATAGAGGCTTCTCAGCACCAAGGATAGACAATAGTAGAGGAAGAACGAGGCAAAGTGAACTGTAGCCAAATGTCAAGATCAGAGCATAATGAGAGGGATGTTTGCAAATATCTTGATCATTCTGTCAAGTACACTGCTGGGTGTGTTGACAGCACAGTTAGAAGCCATGCAATAAAAGATGTCTCATGACTAATTTAAACTTCAAGTTAGCATTTTAAAAGAATTATTTTAATGTGGTCTTCAGAGGTTGTTCCAGATTGTTCCTTGGTTCATTGTTTCCTTCTCTGAAACTTTACTGGAAGCTATACAGCTAGGAAAACAAACAAGCTCACACATACATAAATACCTCATACTTTGAACTAACTGCTATAAGCTACTACTAAGTCTAAAGAAAAGACAAATACATTTACCCCTAGTATTATGTTGCTGTCCAGTCATTTTCATCATGTCTGACTCTTTGTAAGCCCATTTGTAATTTTCTTGGCAAATTTATTGGAATGATTTGTCATTTCCTTTTCCAACTCATTTTACAAATGAGAGAATTGAGGCCAACAGGGTTAAGTAACTTTCCAGGGGTTGCAAATCTAATAAATATCTAAGTCAGGATTTGAACTCAGGAGGAGGATTTTTCCTGACTTCAGGACTGGCACTCTATTCATTATATCACCTTTGTAAAAGTACTCTCAATACATATTTGTTGTATTGATGAGATGGGATGTTATATCTAAAATGCTTAGAAAAACCTTTAAGATCTACACAAGTTGTTATTTATTGTCTATAATTATCATTAATATAATTATCTAACAGTAGAATGAGCTGACTTGGGAGATAGCAGTTTGACCTATGATGAACTTCAGAGAAAATACTGGATAAGTATTTGTGAGGGATGTTCTAAAGGAACTTCTTTTTGAGATGTGAAGGACTAGAAAGTTGCTGACATCCTTTCCGATTCTGAAATTCTGTAATTTTCTATTTTTAAATGGGGAATGTTGCTGAAAGGATATCATCAATCTACAGGAAATGGAAAAGAAACAAAACTGAAGCCCAATTTCTCTTTATGAAATAATCAAATGAAAAGATGTCCACTTTGAACTATAATGTGATATTTCTTCTGGCCTAACATTTGGGAATGGGGGCACTAAGGGTAGCAGCTCACCAAGAGAAAGGATTTGTAATCCTAATGTTTCCTTTGTGCTGGTTGAGGTTTGCAGTGGGCTTAGGAAGTGAATGTATACAAGATCAGGCCAGCTAGATATCGAGGTTCTCAGTCTAAACTCTAGCTTAAGGAAGACCAGAAGCAAAAGGAAGGTCAAGTGATACAAAGCAGGAGGTTTGCCACAGGAAAAAAACAAACAAACAAACCAAAAGAAAAAACCCAACATGAAACTAGGCTCTGAGGCAAGCAAGCAAATGCATACGGGAACTGGAAGACTTTATAGACAGAGACATCAGTGTAATCTAAGAGACAAATAGGAAACATAATCTGAGGCCTGGCATAGCTAACACTAAATTAAGAAAAGAGCCTGGATTTTTTAAAAAAACAAACAGTTTTATATTTACAACCTGAAATGGATCTTAGAAATCCTCTCGTTTAATTCTTCACTGGATAGATTCAGAAAAATAAGGTTCCTAAAAGTGAAACGATTTACCCAAGTCCTGCTGTTCAAATTTGTTAAGGTTGAGCTTAAAATGCTCCCTCTGCCATCCTTGTTCCATTCATGGAGTTTTTAGCCCTGCACAACTTGCTCCCATCCATCTGGTTTCCCACATGACCAACACAGATAAAACAAAGTAGCATCAATGATAAAATGTAAAACTTACTAGTTTTCTATTCAAACTTCAAGAGCTCACCACACTATGTTTTTTTTTTGTTGTTGTTGTTGTTGTTGTTTTTGGTGAATGACTTGGTAATATAGATAGACTTTGTGAAGGGACTAAAGATTTGGTAAGAGGGAAGGAATTGAAAGCATGTAGGATTGGGGATGTATGTGGGAATTTGAAGGATAATTGTTTCTCAATGTTAGAGTAAACTAATTTTACCTCTTCTCATCCAGTAATAGACATGGTTTATAATTCAATGGGTTACTGTTCACTTTAAGGAGTAATTATTACATACATAGACTAGAAAATGCATTTGTTCTACTAGGTTATTCATTGTAGAAAATTAGCTTAATCAGATAAATAAAGCATAGTTATTGCAAAGTATATGCTAGGATATGAAAACAGTGTCATTATATAGAATTTTTATTTGTAATGGTACTCCCTATAATGAGATTTCTTAAAAGGAATTTATTATGAACTTAATTTTAAACAATAACAAAACTATTTCTATTTCCATTTGCAACTCATTAAGGTTTAAAAAATCTTGCAATATTCAGATATCTATAAGAGAGGATAAACATAAATTTCTTTAAAACTCTCTTCTTTTTGGGGAGAAGACCAGAAGCAACTTCGTTAAGCAAATGAAACTCTAAACTGGGACCTAGGAGACCTGGATTATAATCCCAAATCTAACACTGCTACATGTTACCTCTAACAAGCCACTTAACCTTTATGATCTCAGTTTTCAGAAGTGTAAATTGAGAATAACGAAAGCTGTCTTACCTACTTCATAGGGTTGCTGTGAAGATCAAAAGATATAATGGTTATGAAAGTACAATATAAACGATCAAGCAGTTTAGAGGTAGCTAGATGGAGGAGCGGCTAGAATGTAGGGCCTGGAGTCAGGAAGACCTGAGATCAAATCCATTCTCAGACTCTTACTAAGATGTGTGTCCCTAGGCAAGTCACTTAATCTTTATCTGTTTCAGTTTCCTATACTCTAAAATTAGGGTAATAATAGCAATTATCTCCCAGGGTTATTGTAAGAATCAAAGAATATGATATTTCAAAGGTGTTTTAAAAACCTTCAAGTGCTATAATGCTAGTTAGTATTATTGTTAGTTTGTGAATATAACTTTACAAACAGTGCTAGTAAAGCATTATTATCTTGAAAAGCTAAAAATATTGCTGTAACTAGGTTAGAAAGCAAGTGTCTTTTCTCAGGAAAACAAGGGTAATAGCTGATTTTTTAAGGGGAGCCAGTTCTGTTTTAGTACCCTAGATTACTGTTCTGAGTTTCTAAATCCAAATTCTGTTTCCTGCCTAAATATTTCCTCATACTCAACTTGGATGCTATACCCAACCAGTGTGCTTACACTTCACGCTTCCCTGTGCCCTTTTGTCAAGTATATACCTACTTAGACAAGGGCCATGGTTTTATATTTTCAGATCATGACTCCATTCCCTGACTATGTTGGACCTCTGCACATGGAGTTTAGTTTGCTCACTTTGATTCCAAGTATTGTTCACATCTCTCAGTTTGGTCTAGTGGCTACAGTCATTGAACCTCCGAACTCTTAATAATGAATTCCAGATTTCTTGATGCTAGCACTTTTCATAATTGTAATTAATTCATGCATGTGTGGCAATAATATTGAGATATGTCCAGAACAAATGTAGATTGAATTAGAAGAGGGAAGGTGGAAAGAACATTATTAAGCATGAACCCTGAACTCCAGATACTAGTCTTCATGGCCTAGAGAGCCTACAAAAGGGCTGGTGATGGAGAAACAAAGATTTATTTCAAAGTAAGACTACTATTAGGGAGGTTGCTTTTGAGAGATTAATATAGGGAGGATTGGGTCAGGAAGGACGTAGCATGTGGTATGGTATGTAGGAGCTTACTAATTTGGTAATAATCTCAGTTATTTCTACCTGCTGATGAAGTACAAGTACTATCAGAATTCTCCAAATTTCACTTTGTTGCTGTTCTTATTCAGTCACCCATTCATGTCCAACTCTTCATGACCCCATGGACCATAGCCATCCAAGGGGTTTTCTTGGCAAGTATGCTGGAGTGGTGCACCATTTCCTTCTCCAGTGTATCCATTTGTCAGGAAAATAGAGGGTAAAATATCAGATGTCCCAACCTAGTCTTGAATTAGTCTCTAATCTATTTGTTGATTAAATTTTCACACACTGAAATGACCAGCCTGAAGACACTCACACCTTCTGGTTTTCCTTATTCATCTTGAGAAGTCATCTTGAGAAGTCCTGCAACAAAACTAATAACAAAAATAAAAGAAATTTAAAAGCCCCCAAACTGGAATAGCCTCATGATAACAGAATATTTATCTAGAAAGCAAGATTCATTTCAGAGATTTTGCTATTTTTCTAAGGCATATATTTAAGTTAAGAAAAAGGTACTTCCCCCCTTTATATGCAGCTACTCCCCAAATTAATGGACCCTCTAGTGACATATGACAGTGACATAACCCTATGTCACTGATGGTATAGTATTCTTGGTTGCTGGAGAATTAAATGAGAACAATAATAATTAATAAATAATAATGTATAAATTCAACAGGAATAGCTTTATTGTTGCATTGAATTAAAGAATGTTGAAGAAACACATTCATTAGTAGTCCAAATGTCTCAAATAATAGAATAAAATGACAAAAGATGAAAAAGCACCTTCATTTTAAGATGGTATGATTATTTTACTCTAAAAGATATATCTAGGACTTAGCTAGGACACCCAGAAAATGCCAGTTATCATAAAATTAAGTAACACCCAATATCTTCTTCAAAGGTGCCACACTGGATGACTAATATCATCTTCATGTGGGTTGTTTGTCAAAGAACCTATGTGCCAACCCAATATCAAAATATCCAATATCCAATTTAGCCTTAATCTAAAGATCCAAGCCTATTTAATATTGAGAATGTGAGCTGGTAATTTGCTTATAAAAGGAGGTGCATGCCTTCTTAATGGAATATCATGGGTTGTGCCTAAATAATTATTTGAACATCACTGATTTTTGCTACAGGATGGAGGGATACTCATTTTCATAAAATTTACACCGTAGGTCTTTGAAATGAGAGGGGTATAAAAAATTAAACCCTAGCCCAGTAGAGTTGGAGAATTATGTTTCCATGCATCAGTTTTTTCTAAATGAGTATAGCTCACCTGGTTGAGCTAAGCAATAACAAAACTAAACATTGTTAACCAATACTGAACTTTTTCACTTAGCCCCAAATTTGGTTTCCAGTAATATTGGCCCACAATTTTAGTTGTTGTGTTCAGCTAAACAACAGCTGGGAGTTGACAGCAACCCAGCTGCAGACTGCTAAAGCAAGTACCAGAGCTCCTAAATGTATAAAAATGATCAAATGGCCAGCCTTATAGGTTTCTAATTGCGGCCAGGATTTTGCAGCTGGGAAGTCACACATAAGAAATTTATTCTGTACTACAATCTAGCAATCATGCAAAACCCACCAACCAGATTGTTTTCATCTTCTTGCCAGGAAACATAGTACACTCATAGCTCTTAGGAGCTCTTAGGTCCCATTTCAGTTTTCATTGAGGAGCTGACCCAGTTGTAGTCACCCATTCCAAAAAAGAGAGCCAGTGAGCTCTGGCTGATGTAACTTGGAGTTGGACTTGATGATAAGTTGACATGGGAAAACCAGAATCAGGTGTCAGAGTCTATGCTGATTGGTGCTGGAGTTCCAATTGGTACTGGAGTTACAGAGGGGATTCCCCTACTCACTAATCCCATTTAGTGCTATACAGATGGTTAAATACAAAGAGAGGTTTGTGGTCTTCTATTTTTTTCTACTGCAGTAACAACAGTTATCATGTATGTAGTGTTTTAATGTTAACCAAGGAATTTACTTCCAAATTCTTACTTGAGCCTCATTATAACCTGCTGAGATAGGTAGTACAAACATTATTATTCTCATTTTGCAGATGAGGAAATAGAGATTCAGGGAGGTTAAGTTACTTTCCCACAAACTCATGGTGTCAGTGATTGGATGGTAATTGAGGTCTTTTTTAATTCATATCCAGCATTTTAGCCATTGTATCAGTTTGCTAAGACCTTAAATTCTATACACCTTGAGTAAGTACTCTTTGAACTACTACTACCCACCAAAGTCCATGGCACACTCAAATGGCTCACCACTGGAAATAGATATGGTTATCATTTGGGAGATGAAATTAGAGAAGAAACACTGCCTATAGCTTTATTGCTATGCTCTAAGGACAATGTGGACTTTTCATCTGAGATGTAATTAAAACCTTCTTTATATGCCATCCTCTCATATTAGAATGGGAACTCCTAGACAGCAGGGAATCTTTTGCTTTTCTATTCATATCACCAGTGCTTAACATGGTGTTTTTCAAATAGTAAATTCTCAGTAAATAACTTCTCATTCATTTATTAATTCACTCACTCATTCATTCATCTCTATATCCATATATCAATTCATTCCTTTGTACTTCCTGTCACCTATAACCATCAGTAGATTCTCATTAGAGAAAGAGGGATGATTCTAAGGAAGAAGGTATAGAAATAGGCCTGCTAGGTGATGGGGTGTATAGAGTGTCACCCTTAAAGTCAGGAGAATCTGAAGTCAAATATGACCTCAGATGCATACTAGATATGTGACCCTGAACAGTTACTTAACACTATTTGCCTCAATTTTCTTTTCTGTACAATAAAAGAAGGAAATAGCAAATAATTTCATTACCTTTTCTAATAAAACTATAAATAGGGTCATGATATCACATTCAAATTTCCCTTTTGTTGTTTGGGTTGGTTGATCGGTGATCAGGCCTGTGAGAATTGGACTATAAGGAAAAGTTGAATGCCACAGAATCAGTGCTTTGAATTGAGGTGCGAGAGAAGATTTTTGAGAGTCCCTTGGATAGAAAAAATAGACCATATCCATCAACCCTTTATGGTATTAATTCAAACTGCTCATTGGAAGAACAAATACTGAAACTAAAGCTTAACTTGGTCGCATAATGCGAAGACAGGACTCACTAGAAAAGAATCTGATGTTGGAATATGTTGAAGGCAAAAGGAGAAGGCGATCGCAAAAATGATAAAGACAGATTGTGTCATAGTAGTCAAGAATGGGAGCCTGGGCTGATTTCAGGAGTTAGTGAAGGACAGAAGGGACTGCTGTGCTTTGTTTGATGGGTTACAAAGAATGGGACATGCCTGAACCACTGAACAACAGTAAAATTGCTTTTTAAGGGATGGTTCAGTAAAATGGAAGGGAATACTGAAGCAATAAAAAAAATGAACAATAAAAAATCACCTTTTCCTATACTACCTTAGGGGATGGTTTAAAGAATGTTGGTATGCCAACTCTTTTCATTTGCAATCCTGTTGTGATTTTTAAGAAGCTGACACAGTTGTGTCTGAGACAGTATTGTTACACATGGCAGTAGTGATATCCCATTGAGCTTTTTCAGCTTTACTCCTTATCATCCTCTTCCTGTTATCTTTACACTTGAGGAGACACCACAGATGCAAGTCTATTGAAAGTAATGCAATTAGGTGGAGTTGCAGCCCTCACCCTTTTCTGTCATCACTGGAGTGTGTTCAAGCTGCCTTCTCTCTGGGAACTCCAATTTTTCTAAAGACTGCCTCAACATATGGGGACTTACACACCTGGAGACACTGAAATGATGTTTTCTCTGATGAATCTATTTGTAATCTTTTACTTTAGTTGTACAAATTCTCCTATTTGGAATTTCTGAGTTTTCTCCAGTTTAGCTACAGGGCACTGAACTCACGAGCCTCACTTATGTGGTAAATTTGTAACGAGTTATTTTTTTTCTGATTCTATATTTCTTAACTAGTAATATATGTTTTGGCATTATCAGCAGTTGGCTAAGACATATTATAGAAGAGAAAATATAAAGTAAATGTCTCAAGTTTTAAGATTAAAGTGAATATAGTCACAGAACTACCAGACCCATCTTTCTTGCATCATAGGATCTTGTGATCATATAATGTTTCATAATTTCAATTTTTTTCTTAGACATTATTTTCTTTTAGGTAAGTAAAGCAGCTATTACTATTTCATCTTGCAGGTAAAGAAATCAAGATGCAGAGTTTACCCATTTCAAATCCAGAGACAGAATTTAAACTTGAGTTTTTGTACTTAAAATTCCATTGTTTATTCTACTTTACCACAAAATCAGTAACAACATGATTTAAAGTGAGAAAGTTTCTCCTGATGTCATCCTCTTCTTTCTCTCTGTGTCTCTGCCTCTTCTTGTGTCTTTCTCTGTTTCTTTCAGTCTTCTCTCTTGGTTTCTATTTCTCTGTCTCTGTCTGTCTGTCTCTGTTTTTGCCTCCCTCTCTGTATATTCTATCTAATCTCTCCCCTTCTCACATTTATATTGGTGGTGGGTGGTAATTTTAAGTAGTGTTAAGACTACAGAAAAGAAAATTCCTTTGACTAATACAGATTGAACCTGTTCCAGAACATAGCTTTAGGGAGTTTCTGGGGCCAGAACTTAAATGTGAAATGATTTGACTACTCTATAGATATCAACTGTATGTCAAAGGTTAGAGTTAGAATCATATATCACTCATTGAAATTAGTTTTCTCTCTCTTTTTCTCTCTCTTTCTTCACATAGATTTACCTTGATATACCTCTTTAAAACAGAGTTGGGGTTAACTACACATACATAAATATATACAGATATACATGTACACACATATATTTATAATCATATATGTTCATATTCATACACATGCATGTATGTGCACATGTACATGTGTGTACATAGTCTTATTGAAAATAAGATTATATCCCATCTAGTCCTCTGTCTCATTTTGATATTAAAGAAAGTTTCTCAAAGATGTCATTTCCTACTCCAGAATACACATTACTTATCAATGTAATTTGGATTCTCTGACTAACTAAGCATACATCCCAAACTAGCTTTTTAAGTTTTGAATGAAGGTTCAGCTTAAAAATGATTGGCTAGGGGGCAGAAAGGTGGCTCAGTGGATTAATAGCTGTACTAGAGATGGGAGGTCTTAGGTTCAAATCTTTCCTCAGATACTTCCTAGCTATGTGACCCTGAGCAAGTTACTTAAATCCTATTGCCTCACCCTTGCCACTTTTCTGCCTTGGAACCAATATGCAGTATTGATTTTAAGATGGGAAATAAGGGTTTTAAACAAAAATGATTTGCTGAAGCAGTCTAGTCTGTTGATATCTCTTAATAAGCATGTGTTGCTAATGAGGTCAATGGATCCAGGTAACTAGGTGATATCTTTAAATCAAGAAATTCAGTTCCATTACTGGTTTATCCTCACTCATTTTCCCAAAATATACTATTGTGGTTTCAATCCTGGCTAGATGAACAAATTCAGCAGCCCTGAAAAGCCTGTCAGTATTATGAGGAAAGTTCTTAGTTACAAGTCGATAGTGCCATGTTTTTGTTTTTTATTTTTTTATCAAAATGGCCACAAACTGTATCATTCAGAGAAGTGGTATGTTTTTACTCTGTTACTGAATATGTGGAGGGGAATTACATGGTTTTGAGTGCTTGAAAGCTGACCATGTTAATGTACTTTCCAGATCTCAGATCTTGGCTATCCTTCACCCACCTGCCTCATGGATAGAGCTGAACCAGAGAACAGCTGCACTCCATGCTTCCTTGGCAAACTGTAAACTTGGACTCAGCACATTCAAATTCGTACTATCTAGTAATAATATCCATAGTTTATTTAAAAGGGAATATAATGTCTTATTGGGTGTCAGCCAGTGGGTACTTTGACTTTGAATTACATCTTTACTTTATGCAAGCTTCAATGGGTGTAGCAGAGCTTCCTTGGTTTTTTCATCTCCCTGGTGGATAACTTGCTAGAAAAGGGCAGGTCCAAACCTGTTCTTTCAGATCAGTGGTTTGATTTCGAATTATGAAAACTTAAAACAAAGGCAAGCTAGTAACCATTAACTATACAGGGAAAAATGCCTTTGAACTCTGTGGTCTAAATTTCCTGGCACTTCACTTCTTTTTATCTTTGTGACACAATGAAAACAGACTCACAGTTGCACCCCTTGTGCTGCAATTAGAACATAAGCATTACTGACTCACCAATTCAGATTAAGATACTGGTGATAAGGGGAGATGTTTCAAGACAAAGATATTAAAAAGAGATCATTTTATCATGACCCATTTAGTATCCAAACTTTCTTTAGAGCTAGAAGAAACTCTTTTAATTTAATCACTTTATTCTGTAGCAAGGATGTTGAAGCCTAAGGAGCTTATGATCTTTGGTCATATGTCAAAAAGCTATTGATGGCTGAACTAGAATTAGAACTTGGGGCTCCTGATTCTATGTCTAGGACTCTTTCAGCTGTGTCACCCTCAAGCTTTTAACCCATTGTTAGAAATGATCTGGCAAAGTATTAAAACATCTATGTAGCAAAGAAATGATTTCCCTTTAAAATAAGTTATGGATATATACTTAATTGGGCTAAATTTGCAGAACTGATGAGATATAATATAGAGAAATTGTACTATAATAACAAAATCATTCATCTTTGCATCCCATGCATCATATAATAGATACTTAATATTTACTAAAATGAATTTAGTTCCTATAACATTAATACCTATTATTTACATATCAATTAAAAGTTTGTCAAGTATTTTACATGAATCTGATTCTTAAAACAACTGTGTGAGGTGGTTGTTGCTCCCATTTTCTGGAAAAGGGGACAGAGGTAGAGATGTGAATTGGCAGTGTTACACAGCTAGTATCTGAAACAGGATTCTAACTCAAGTTTTTTTTTTACTCCAAGTCTACTTCTTGATCCATTATACTACACAGCTGCCTTCTTTTGTTCCAGTTAAATGCACATTTATTGCTCATATTATGTCATTGTATTTTGAAAGCTAAAATCTGTCCCTGTCCTCCAACCTTCATTATATGCTTTTAATATAAACCTATTTTTAAAAATCCTCAAAAGACTTGGAAAGTAAAATTTTAAGTGATCATTCCTTAACTAGTAGTTAAATCAAACTTGTAGAGCACTAGACATAATCAATCTATATGACTGATATGATTAATAACATTAGTGATGATATTTAATGTACCTTTGTCTCATTTGGACTACAATGGGTCATTTCACAACCCTGGCTATTTTTTGGTATTAAATCTGAGATTGGTTGTAATGCACTTCCTAAGTGTTAATTACATCTCAGGCTCCTTAGAATTTAACCAAGTGTCCTTGAGCTGAGTCATTCATTTCTTAGCTTGATAAGATCCCTTCTAGCTCTAAATCTATGATTCTATTAAGTTCTGTCTTAGGATCACTGACTAAGCATTACCCTAGGCACATTTCTTCTTATCATGGATTTGTTTTTCATTGTAAGGTAGTGCTAGTACTCTGTTATTTAAGAGAAATTAACAAATGATTTAAAAGTTATCCTAATGGAAATTTTGCTATAAAAATACTTAATGTTAGTCATTTCAAAATCAAAGCTACTTTCCCCCACTATGTAGTTAACAATGAGAGGAAAAAGGAAAAGCTGACTTGTTGACAAATGACAATAGCTAACTTTTTCATATCAGTGTTCTCTCCTCCCTCTCTCTCTCTTTTTGGTGTGTATTTCCTCCTTGCTCTATTAGATATTTAAAAATCTAATTTCAAATAGGGACTATTACTAGAAACTTCAGTTAAGCTTGGGAAATATCAGAGAAAAGGGAATGATTGCTTTCCTGTCCAAGGAGCCTCATATAAGAAATCCAAGTATTCTATTTCTAGGAGTGCTACTCAACCTGTTCTGGAAAGGAAATTAGAGATCAAAGAGTAAAACTCCCACATTTTAGGGATTGGAAAACAAAGGTGTAGGAGTATGAATTGACCAACTTGAGGTCACTAAGCTATTTAATGATAAAACTGAAACTATATCATAGATCAACTGATACTCAGTCAATGATCTTTCCATTGTGCCTCCTCTGTTGGAAAGAAATCTCACCATATATACTTTACATGGTAGTGGTAGACAAATAACAAACAATTTCCACCTCTAAGGATGTGATATGGAATTGTCCTTTATAAAACATTACTCAGTACTTTCTGTTAAGAACTTTCCTTAGGCAACAAGTACCAGAAAAACTTTAATTTCCTTTGCCAACTGTTCCAAGAATAATCACAAATTGGTGAGAAAGAATAAATCATATTTCTCTATGTTCCAAGAAATTTTTTCTCATACAGTAGATGATCTATTCTGTTTGGTAGATTTTCTTAGAGAGGATAAAATATAAGTTCTTGGGATGGCATAAAAATTATTGAATTCACAGAATGAGGACCTGAGTTCAAATTCCATTCTGATGCTTACTATCTGTTTGATCTTGGGCCAGTTATTCTCCCTGAGCTTCAGTGTCTTGACTGTAAAATATGAGGAGATAGATCTATATGGATGCCAAAGTTCCTTTAATCTCTAGATCTATGATTCTATAAACATTAATTATATTTATATATAACATTATTCCAAGTGTATTCATATCTATTACCTCACTGCATCTTCATAATGACATAGTACTATTGAAATGTCTCATCTATTTTTTATTGTCTAGCCTCTGCTAAAATATATGTTTTCTTTGATATCTAGAATTTTAATGGGAATCAGTCTGAACTAATTATAGGAAAATAGCTCACTTAAAATAATTTTGAATAAAACTTTGAGAAGACATAGCATTGACCTAGGATATTTTTAATGAATTTGCATGAAATAATACTAAATAATCAAATGAGGTTCCCAAATGAAAGGCATTACTAACCACTTCATATATTTCCCTTCCCTTATGAAATATGACCAAGGGGTATATTGCAGTTATCTGTCTTCTGAGGGAATGCAAAAAGGGGTAGAAACAGCCTATCACATTCAAGAGACTGGCCCAAGTCTCAGACCATATGCTTATTGAAAGATCAATAAGATTCACATCATTACTCACTATTTCTTTTGGAGATATCAGAAAACCATTTCAACTCCAAACATATCCAAGCATGGATGGCTCATGGGGAAAGTTTTCCAGTGGCATAGACTAATGAGATTCTCCTTACTTCATAAGAATTTGTTTATAAATTATAAAAATGGGGATTGTGGAAATACTGATGACTCATGGATGGATGACTGATTGACAGAAGTTAACAAGGTGAGTCATGTTTCTCCTCTTCATGATGGAAAGACTCTTGATCAAATCTGGAGACTGAATGGTTTCCTTAATTTAATAAAATTCAGTCAGCCAGAAATGAAGAGGAAAAGAAAATTAATTCATAATTACTAACAACACATAACTCTGAGACTAAGACTTTTTTTTAGCTAGAATAGTGTTTAAGACTAACACTGATCTAGTAGGATATGTAAATTTAAACTTCATTGTTCCATGGCTGGAAGGGCAAATAAATCATGCTCCCACCCTAAGCTATAATCAAGACCTCTAGTGACATCATTCAAGTGGTTGGCAGCCAGATAGCACAAATACCACACTAGCAGATGGGTCAGTTGTGATATAGATGGAGAGAGGACAGTGAAAAGTTTTTCCCCCTTAAGAAAGTCCAAGTTAATCAACACGATGCCATGACTTCCATGATGTCACTTGCTTATACCTAGTCATCCATTATGTGTGTGATGCCTTAACTTGTTCCATCTAATGTAGCTAACAGATACTTTGACAACCACTATAAGCTGCTGTTTTAACTTTCAGATAGATAACTTTAGGGTTCTTAATCAGAATATTGCTTTGACTTTCTAAGTCTTAAGACAGCCAGGAATTTGTTCAACTGAAAAGAAGTTATGAAATTTCTTTCCTATTATGACTGACAGCATATTTTTCATCTGTTCATCTGGGGTAACGTCAGGGTTTTCTGAAGATAGGGGGATGGAATAGATCAGTTTAAATGACCCTTTGCAGCTCTGTGATTCATGAGTTGGAGTGGAGAAGTTTTTTGTTTTGTCTAATGGTTTCCTGGTGGCTATTAGTTCACACCTATCTTGAAAGAACTAAAAAGGCTTAATTGTGATTGGCATTCTCTGAAATGCCAGAAAGAGCCATAGGCAAAAGGAAGAAATAGAAGAGGTAAAGATAAGTAAGGACGCAGTTGAAAAAATAAAAATATGCTATAATAGAGCAAAATGTAAATAATTAGAACTAATTGAGGTACCTGCATTGAATTATTCAACTATATGATATGGAGCAGTGGTCAGCAATGGATGGCTCGGGAGCCATATCTGGCTCTACCTCCCAAAAGGCCAGTCCGGGCAGAGCCCCAGGATGTGCCCCAGGGGGCCCTTCAGCCCCTGCCCCATATTCCAGTGCCTTCCACCTCCATCCTCCTCCTTCCCCAGGCGTTTATGGCTCTCACAGCCAAAAACGTTGCTGACCATTTATATGGAGTATCTTAATAAGATAATAGCACCATAAATAGTATGTAGAAACCCTTGTTCCTGATTCAAACTATTGTCTAATAGGGAATATTTGGGGATATTTATTAAAATACTAGATATAATATTTATACTTATTTTAAAACTTATAGCATATGAATAAGTTTATTCTTGTAGCTATTGTAATTACGCCTGAGAACCTACTTGTATGTGTTATTTATATAATCAATGAAAAAAGGTTTAACCAAAGTTAAACTTTAGTTTTATCCAAATTAGTGATTTTTGAATTCATGAAGTATTTAAGAGTTTTGCCACAAGTTTTTTCATCTAAGTTTCTCCTAAAAAACTTTAAATAATATGTCTATAAGTTGTTTATATTAATTCTAGAAGAAAATACAAATGATTAATATTTTTATTTTTAAATTATTTTTATTAATATTTTAAAAGTAGAAACTGTCATAATTTATGGGATATGCTAAGGCCTTGGAGGAGACGTGAAATATATTTTTAGACATAACACTCTCTCTGGGGACTCCCTAAAAACCTATTTTAGCACTCAAAAACTGATGTCCTGAGAAAGTCAGTTGACTACTTCTTCTTAGGGTTCTAGTAATAACCTCAAGGGGATAGACTTCTAATGCTGTTGACCATGAGAAATACATGCTAATGTACTTCTCCTTTTTAATCAACCAGTCATACTTAATTAGCTTTTAGCAAAGGTATCTACTAAAAATGGCAGAGTAAGAACAGTTGATAAAAGCATTCCACACCCTATCCCCCTCCAAAATCTGGAATACACTCTCTCACAAAAACCTATAGCCAATGGGACCTATATTTCCTAGGCTCAAGTAGGTTTAATCTTAAAGTTCAGTGATGAGGCACATATGTAGAATTCCATGTTACAGGGAGGTAACTCATAATGCAGCCAAGATCAGAATGGAAACAACAAATTGGGAAAAAATCTTTATAACAAAAAAACTCTGACAGGGGTCTAATTACTCAAATATACAAGGAGTTAAATCAATTGTATAAAAAATCAAGCCATTCCCCAATTGATAAATGGGCAAGAGGCATGAATAGGCAATTTTCAGGTAAAGAAATTAAAAGTATCAATAAGCACATGAGAAAGTGTTCTAAATCTCTAATAATTAGAGAAATGTGAATCAAAACAACTCTGAGGTATCACCTCACACGTAGCAGATTGGCTACAATGAAAGAAGGGGAGAGTAATGAATGCTGTAGGGGATGTGGCAAAATTGGGACATTAATGCATTGCTGGTGGAGTTGTGAAATGATCCAACCATTCTGGTTGGCAATTTGGAACTATGCTCAAAGGGGCTATAAAAGAATGCCTGCCCTTTGATCCAGCCATGCCATTGTTGGGTTTGTACCCTGAAAGTCTTTTTTAAATCTTGGATCCTTATCTGGTATAATATTTTCCGCAAAGGTCTATGCTCAGTATGTCACGGCTCCCAGATAATTGAGTTGGGGTTGAATCTCTCCAATTCCATTGGACTAATCACACCAATGACATATTCAAAAAAATAAAAATGGAGAAAGAAACTCTCTTCTCATCTCCAAGAGTGCTCTGCTTTCAGAACTTAGTTCCATTTCTAGAATTAGGATCTTTTGTTTCCAAATCTGTGGTCAATTGTTGTGAGAACGACTCATAACCAAAATTTCTATAGCTATTAAAGATGCCTACAAGTACTGGTTTCACTGTTAGCCAATCAGTTATTCCCTCCATTATACAATTAAAGAGGTTCCTACCTCATTAAGAAGTCACAAGGCATGAACCTCTCATTTTTGCCTCTAAACAAGTGGTCCCCAAACTTTTTTGGTCTACTGTCCCCTTTCCAGAAAAAATATTACTTATGACCCCCTTAAAATTATGAAACTATTTATTGAACTCAGAATAGAATGTAATACAAAAAAAAGTGTGGCCATCACCACTGTTCTGGATTGCTGCAGCACCCACCAGGGGTCGGTAGCGCCTACTTTGGATATCACTGCTCTAAACCATGGAAATATATTTTGATTGATTTGCTTGATGTCTTTATGGGCTTCCATGATTATATTTGTTGTGGGATGAGGTTGTGATGCCCTATAGGAATAAGTTATGGATAGTCTGATTCCCAGGGCTTATCTCAAAATTCCCTTCTCTCAGCTAATCCTAGAAATCAGACTATCCCTAACTTATTTCTACAACCTTATTTATATAAGTAACATTTTATGATAAACCTTTGAAGGTACAAAGGAAGATTTGGTAAGTAGTTGTTTTCTTAATTCCATTCTGTCAAATCCCCAGACTTACACTTAGGGAGCATAACATATTCACCTAACAAAATGTGTTGAAAAACTAAATAGGTTCTTATTTAAAAGTCTTGTCAAGTATCTTACCAAGATATCTTATCAAAGGTTTCTTACCAGATACCACTAATTGGGTTTGTATGCTGCATCTCCCTTGTCAGAGACCAATGTGATGCAAAATCAAAATGCTTGGCCAAGTATAATAAGAAAATAATATACCGCAAGATGATAAGTATAGCTCCCTAATCTGAAATCAATAGAGCATTTATTGGTACTATTTATGATTACTCCTAAACTGGACAGTGTTCTACAGTCAAATATTCAAATAGCTTAAAATCCATTCTGTGTATATTTAACTGAATTTAGAGAAATCACTTAAGGATCATTTGAAATGCTGTAAATTGAAATAAATTTTAATCAATAAAATATTTTCCTTAAGATAAATATGGTGGATTGTTCATTGGATAATATCAATAATGACTTCATTTATTCAATCAAAATTTCATTTAAAAATTACAAATAATCATTTGGGAAACAAGTCCCACCTCCTTATAAACAAAATGACAAAATTCAGTTCTGGTAAAATTAGATGAAAACATGGCATTTAGACATTGTTAGCAAAATTGTTTATTGCTAGATATGGATAAGGCTGGTAATCAGGCTGGAAAATGCAAATGCAATAAAATAATTACACACTTTGACTCAAATATCTTATTAATTGTGATCATATTTTTTAGAAAGTACATATAGATTATTTTTATAAATAGGGTATCATCAAGGGCACATATGTTCAGAAAAGTGGGTTGGCCAATAATACAAAAAAAATTAGTAAGATATGATGAGACTAAGTGACTTACTGATGCTCCTAAACTATGACCGAAAAAAGAAAAGGGACTACTTCCAGCATGTTGAATGAATAATATCTGAGGAAATTTTATAGAAATACATGGATGAGAATCACATGATCATTGTGATACAGAGAGGGGGGCATAACAGTTTTGCAGGCTTTTGCTGAGTTCTTATGTCAGTTAAGAGGTTTTAGAATCTTGGAAGAGTTTCAGTTGGACCTGGGAACTCCTGGAGGGAACCAGGGTCCAGCTGAGCTCCTTTTTGAGATTGAAACCTAGCTTAGATTTGCAGTTTCTTTGAGATTTTTGTTAATTTAGCTAAATCCTTTGAATTTCCTACCCTACTTTATTTCCTACCTTCATTTCCCCTACCCGAATGTCTGAGAAGAGTGAATAGGAGAGTGAATAGAAGAGTTACTTCAAATCTGTGATAGTTAGTGTTAGCCTGGCAACAAATTATATATTGAGTCTTTGTCCAATTTCCTAATCCCTTTTGATTTCAAAATCAACTTGAGAGCTGAGTAAAGGCAGGTCCTTTCTCAGTTTCACATTCCTGCTTCCCTTCCCCCACCTGAGGTTTCTCTAAGTGGCTGTTAGGGCTTCTTTGATCCTTTACCCTGCCAATCTATCTTAGAAGACAATAAACCCCTTTGTGTTTAAACAAGACCTTTTGGCTACTTCATTAGTTAATTAGTAAGAGAGGGAGGAAGAGGAAGAGAAACAACATACTCTCTGGGTCTGAGGGAAGCTGAGTGTATCCATTTTGAAGGAAGTGTAACTTCAATACAAGTCCCTTCCTGTGAAACTGACTAAAGCCTGGAGTCAATTTCAATCTGTCTTGGCTGACTCTAACTTGGCTGTAGAGTGTCCTTTACTTGAAGGGATCAGTCTATTTCCCTTCAATGTTTTGTCTTTATCCTAAGTCCAGTCTGTATTTCCCTGCTGCTATTTGCCTACTTAGATTAATTCATCTTCTCTCTGGCAACCCTTGTTACCTCAGTGTTATACTCCCTGAACTCAGACATTCCCTTATTTCTCCTACCACCTCAACTACCATCCTTCATCATTGAACCTTCCTCATCCACTATATTGCCTTAACTTCCCTACTACCTAGTCTATTCCCTTGATTACCTCCTGCCTTGGGTCTCTTGCCTTGTCTTGTTCCCTTATCCTACCAGTTATTACTCCTAGCTTCAGCCTCCCATTATATCCTGCACCTCCCTATTATATCCTACCTAATCCTCATATTACATCCTGCAAAGTCCCCTATTACATCATAGATTTAAAACTTGAGGGGACCATAGTCACTTAGTCCAACCTTATTTTACTGATGAAGAAACTGAGGCACAATAAGGTAGAATAACATGCCTAGGAACACACAGGCTGTAAGTGATAGAGGTAGGTCATAAACTCATATATTTTTTAAAACTCAAAGCCAGCTCCCATTATACCAATAATATACCATCTAAATATTGAAGCACATAGTTATAAATTTATATGTAGTTGTTTATTACAACTTAAAATTAAATAAACTATTGTTTAATGATAATTAAAAAGAAATAGCAATGAAAAGTCTATTTTTTTACTAGGAACTAGAATGGAGGTATTCTATCTATGATTAGGAAAAGGATTACCATTAGGAAAAGGAATTGAGACACTTTTCCCTCTAAACTTTTTGTTTCTGCCAAAAGTTTTTCTATTTTCACTGACACCTAAGCTCACAATCTCAATATCTTTATTTTACTTTAAATATTTACATTTACTTTACATATTCAAATTCTTGCCAAGTCTTATTGTTTCTGTCTTCACAGAATATCTTGTATATATGTCCCCTTTCCTCCATTGACAGAACTGTCACTCTAGTGCAAGCCCTCATCAATTTGTGCTTAGACTACTTCAATAGCCTCATGATTCATCTAGATGCCATAAGGATATTCCTAAAGTCCAATTATTTCTATGAAACTTCTCCCTTATCCCCATCCCTCAACTTCTCTACTTCTAGGATAAAATCTAAAATTTTCATTGCTCTGACTTCAATTATTTCCTTTTTTTTTTAAAGATCTTTAAAAATCTTTTGAGTATTCAAAACCTCAAAGTTGTTTCTATTTGTATTTCTTTTATTCATAGTGATTTGGAACACTTCCCTCATGCATTTGTTAATAATCTACAATTATTTTTATGACTGTTTCTTCAAATTCTTTGACCAATGACTTTTGGTCTTTCATATTCATTTGATTCCTTAAATAACTTAGATATCCAACCTTTTAAAAAAAGATGCAAATATTTCCCATTTTGTCAGCTCTTCTACTTGTCCTAGCTTTCAATTTATTAATGCCAAATTTTGTGATCATCTCCATCATTTGTTACCTAAGGAATCCTCTCCCTAGCCATTACTGAAATATCACCAAACTCATTCTCTAATAATCTTTATGTAATGGATATTATATACAGATCACATTTCCTTTTTATGCTTATTGTGTTATATGGTGTAAAAAGTGACCTCTTCAACCCCCATCTTCATGCCTAATAACATGAATGCTACTGAATGGGCCTGAAGAAAATAATGAAACAGTACTAAATATGCCCATTATTCATATATATTATGTTATTTCATACAGACTTTTACTGAAGCAAAAACACTCTCCTAATCTATCAGTATCCAACTAAAAAGAGCAGTTATTCTAAATGTTTTCCTTCTTCCTCAAACCTATAATGCAAAGTAACTGAGAAACAAAAGTTAAATTAAATATTATCTTCATCCTTATGAAACTTACACTCTGGTAGAGGAATATAACCTATATGTAAATTACTATAATTCAAAATGGAACAGGATATACCCATAAGAACAGTGAAGAACAAGAAATATGCAGTATCTGAGTAAAGACTGAAAAATTTGCAAAAGGCAAGTCATCTGTAGTTCAACATGCCAAACATAAATTCTTTTGGGGGCAGTAAGGGCTATGGGAGATAACAGATAAAATGGATTGAAAATCCTTTTCTGGCATGGAGCAGAACCCATATTTCGATAAAATAAGGCTCCCTTTAGCTCATATGTTCTAAGAAAGATGGAGTAAAAAAAAGGCCTTAATGAAGAGAGCCAAACAAATTGATTTGATAATTTTAATATGGGCTTGAAGGCGATTGTGTGATATAACATTTGGGGATGAATTATTTCATATTTACACTATCCAGAATGATTTAGGAAGTCACTTGTATCCAATCTCTTCATTTGCTCTATGATTCAGTAACTCATAGAATCATAAGATCAGACTGATGGAACCTTAATTGTCAGTTAGTCTAACCTTTTTATTGTGCAAATGAGGAAATTGAGAGCCAGAAAACCCAAGTGTGTGTTCAGGGTTATATAGGTATTATGCAGGAGAATATAGATTTGAACCCAGGTCTTCTGATTCCAAATTCAGTACACTACCTGCTAAATCAAACCTTAATGAATTTTTTATTACAAATACTGGCTGCAGATCAAGCTTTGTTCTTGTCAACTCTACTTATTTTAAGCATCTATCAGCCAGGAAGAAACTCCCACATCTGTACTCACATTTTACATAAATTGTCCTCTTCTTTGAATGATTACTTTTGGTATTTATTTGTTATTTATGATCAGAATCTGAATTGTGAACATAGTTAGAAAACCTATTCTTATGATACTGCATTAATAAAAGTCTTCAGTAATATTTATATTAGTGGCTGGGAAAGGGCCAACAGCTATGAGTCACATGAGATAGGAAATTGAGTGTAAGAATCAGGAGCAGAGATGAGAAATGTTTGTAAAAAGTAGGAAGGATCCATCAGAAACACAAATTGGTTATAAAATTGTCATTTCAAATGTGGTCAACAGAAATGGAATCACATAGTCATTTGATATAAAGACGTATTTAAATAGTATAAATCCCAGAAGAATGGGAATAAGGCTGATGGATGCTGATTGGGAGTCAACTGGCAGGAACAAACACACCTCAGAAAAGATCACATTTCAGTAATTGTTGAGAGACAATAAACGGAATGTTCCATATCAAGCTAGAGTTCATGAGGTACCCAAAACCTAAGGACTGGGTTTGAGAGAGAAAATATTGTGCATAGAACTGATATAAATCCACAACAAGTGGCACAGACTCACAGACAACACATCATAAACTAAGTTTGACAATTTGTTATGTGTTTATTATATAAAAGCCCTCCATAAAGGTCCTACTTCAATAGTTCATTATAATATTAATTTGAACTGGATTCTCAAAGGCTTTGTCAGTGCAGAATAAACTGTGGTATGTTTTACTATGCTGGAAATGCTTTGAGTATAGGTCAGGAAAAAGCCTGAATTTGATTTGTGAGGAAGAGTCTGAGTATGGAGATTCTAGTCACTAATAGATTGGTCACTTGATGTAGAAGCAATTGACCAGGTCCAAGCCATGAAACAAAGGAAAATCAAAATTATCCCTCTCTTCTTTGCAGACCATTCTGCCTCTGCAGTGATAAGAACAGAGACAGAAAAGAGGGTAAAGAATATTATGAGTTACATAGGTCTTATTCCATTTATAAATTTCATAACTGTTCCTTTAGATCTGGAAAAAAAACAAAAATTGAATCATCTTAGTACTGACATAATCCTTGATAACATCTGTAACCACCTAAATTTTTAACTAATTTTTCACCTAGAAGAAAAAAAACAAGTAGCTGAAGATGGCTCACTGTATACAGTTAAGTAAACTATCTTAATTTATTACTGTCTTTATTTCTTGAATAGAGACTACAAATAGACATTGAGTTTTGCCTATAATTTAAGGAAGACGGGAGAGTAGACTGGATTGATTTTGTGGAATGATAAATTCTTTTAATTCCTTTCCCAAATCTGTCTCTGAAGCAAAGGCCCATCTTCTAATACTAATATTATAATGATGCTGTATGTTTTTGAGTCATG
Organism: Gracilinanus agilis; assembly: GCF_016433145.1. Lineage (NCBI taxonomy): Eukaryota > Metazoa > Chordata > Mammalia > Didelphimorphia > Didelphidae > Gracilinanus > Gracilinanus agilis. The sequence goes on from NC_058131.1 coordinate 597,138,013, forward strand.
AAACATTACTGTACTTAAAGGTTCACAATGGGTATTACCAAGTACTTTCTAGGTTTGAAGGTTATAATATGTAACAAACAGAAAAATACACATAAAAATAATAGTAAAATAAATTGTGGTATATTTTGGTGATGGTGATGGAATACTATTGTGCTAAAAGGAATAATAAACTAGAGGAGTTCCAGGTGAACTGGAAAGACCTCCAGGAACTGATGCAGAGCGAAAGGAGCAGAGCCAGAAGAACACTATACACAGAGACTGATATACTATGGTAAAATTCGAAAGTAATGGACTTCTGTACCAGCAGAAAGCAATGACACAAGACAGCTCTGAGAGATTTATGGTAAAGAACGCTACCCACTTCAGAGGAAGAACTGCAGGAGAGGAAACATATAAGAAAAACAAATGCTTGAAAGCATGGGCTGAGGAGGACATGATTGGGGATGTGGACTCGAAACTACCACACCAATGCAACTAACAACAATTTGGAAATAGGTCTTGATCAAAGACACATGTTACAACCAGTGGAAATATGCATTGGCTATGGGTGGGGGGAATGCGGGGGGTGAAGGGGAAAGTAGGGGCATGAATCATGTAACCATGGTCAAAATGAATATTAATAAATGTTTAAAAAAAAGACAGAATGTAACCTTGGTGAGACAGTAAAAAAAATAATAGTAAAATAATATAAAAAGATGGGTGTCAATAGAAAAATTACTCATGTACAGGTCATTTGTTGCATTGATATTCTCATGTTAGACAAAAATGAGGAAGACACTCAGCTTGTTGTGTGGAAGCCCTATCCCAAACTTTGGAAGGACATAGTCAAGAATTAAATAGGATGAGTTGACAAGAAGGAGATTGGTAATATAGTAGATAGAATTCCTAACCTGGAGGCAGGAATACTAACATTAAAATATAACCTCAGACATTTATTATTTGTGAAACCCTAAGCAAGTTACCCTACCTCTGCCTGCCTTACTTTACTTATCTGTGAAATAATGATAACTTGCTATGACTGAAGTGAAGAACAAATTACATAAAATTTATAAGGCACTTTGAAACCTTAAATATTTCATGATTATTAGGAATTATTGTTATTATGGTTAATAGAATACTGTCATAGTTGAGGTAGCAGAAATATTTGAGTATTTGGTCATTTGTATATATAAGAACTTAGCTAGATATGAGAGTTATGGAGGCAAAATAAAGCATTATCTTCCTCCAAAGAATCTTTTTTTTTGTTTTGAACATTTTTTGTTGTTGTTTTGAACAGTTTTTCCCAAGGGAACATTTTTTTTCTAGTCATAGAATACCAACCACACTTTTCTCCGATTTCCTGAACTCTCTGCTCCATTCCCTAGGAATATTGCCATGACTCTAAATAAGAAGGAACATTCCTAAAATGTTTGGCTCATGGTACAAAGATTGGATATTGGGGCTATGGTAGAAAAAGCTATAGCAGTAAGGTGAATATGGGTTATCTATCATCGGTATTGTGGCAGTATAGATTCCTTTCTTCTAGTAACTGGTACACAGTAGGCATGAGTATTCTTTGCTCTTTTAAGGTAATAAACATGTCCTTCTTTTCTTTATGTAGAGATTTAAATCAGAGGAGATAAGAGGCAGTAGAGTCTCCCTGAGGTAATATTTTACTTAAATGATGGGTTCTTTGGACAATTAGGTAGCACAGCAGATTAAGAACCAGGCCTGAAGAAGGAAAGTCCTGGGTTCAAATTTGGCCTCAGATACTTCCCAGTTGTGTGACTCTGAACAAGTTACTTAACTCCAACTGCCCTTTTCACTTTTCTCCCTTGGAATATATTCTTAGTCTAGATTCCAAGATAGAAGGTAAGGGTTTAAAAGAGATAAATAAGTGATTCTTTATCTAAGAACAAAAAACTAAAATAATAATAATAATAATAATCAAGGAACAGCTATGCAGTAGAGTGGAAAGAGCACTAGACTTGGAATGAGAAGTGTCCAGGTTCTAATCTCACCTTAGACACTTCTTAATTTTGTAAGTCATTTAATCTCAATTATCCAGCCCAGTGATGGGCTTTTAGACCTTTTAGAGATGGAGTACTGGGCCCCACCACCCAGATCAAGTGCCCCTCCCTCCACCTTTATCCCACATAAGGGATAGAGAAAGCACTCCCAATTGGGCTGCTGGGCAGAGGGGCAGGTGAAATGAGGAATGTCCTCAGCAAGTGTAGAGAGGGGGAGAGGAATGGCCTGAATGCTCCGCTGCTCCCCTTCAGCTCTACCATCTCTGAGCTGCCTACCTTACTTGCTGTGTGCTCCCATTGGGTTGATAGGCAGAAGAGTGGGTGATGTTAAAAAATGTTGTCAGGCATGGTGAAGATGGGGAGGAGAGCAGCTCTGTTCTAGTCCCTTTGACTTTCTAGTAATGAACTCTGGGTGGGTGGTGGCCTCATGCCCACAGAAAACATTCTGCATGCCATCTTTGGTGCGTATGTCCAACGTTCACCATCACTGTTATAGCCCTTGCCACTTTTCTGTCTTAGAATTGATACTAAGACAAAAGTATGTTAAAAGCATCAAAAATGGCATTTCAATGTAGTTGGTTGCTATAATCCTATGCATTTTATTTCATTTAAAGGCTGCATTCTGAGAAGAGATCCATAGGTTTACTAAACTGTCAAGTGGGCCAGGGAATGAAAAAAAAAGATTAAGAACCCCTGTGTTAAACCCTTGTGACAACTCAATTTTCTGATTGACTAAGAAGTTTGAGAGCAGCCAAGAGCATGCTCTTGGAGAAACAATGGGTTCCTGTAAATGTGTATATTAGCCTGTCCTGTAGGATAAGCACATTACCCCGAGCTTACCCTCTGGAGCTGGGCAGATAATCAACCTTAAGTTGTATTTGTTTCCTAGCCATACTTTCTTGTAGGTCCTGAACTGTCACCTCAACCTGGCCTCACCATCTGTTCTCTGGCTAGTTGACTCCCTGGGAATTTTGCATTATGAAAATCTGTTGTGCATATACAATGGTTCTGTCAACTTAGGTTGTTTTGAGTTCTGTGACCTAAGAACGAAGCCACTTCCTTCTTCCTTTTCTCCAGCCTGGTCATGCTCATTTATAAAGTTCTGAGTGCTGTGTCTTCCTGATCGTGCCCCATTTTGCTCTAGCAGCTTCCTGAGTCATATTTGCTTTTCTTGCCCTTATAGATATTCTTATCCTTCATTCACATGCCTACTGTTCTTAGAATGCACAGTGAATGGAGGAGCTATTTGCTAAATATCAAACACCATGCTTCGTTTTAGACTTTAGAGCTCACTGTGCCCCAGGCACTAATATTATCAGGGCTGACATCATTCACTCCATCTGATTGCCCCTATCTCTCCATTTATCAGTAATGGATCAGGGATTTTGGAATAATTTTATCTTCTGACTGCAGCTTTATAGATTCTCCTTGAAGAAGTGACTCAATTTACTTTTTTTTTCACTCTTTCTATTTTCTTCCTCATTCTCAGACCCTTTTTGCAGTTGGTTTTGAGTTTCAAGATCCTGTAACTGATAGTGAATGTTTTCTGGTAACCAGTTGTTTAATATCAGCTTTTAACAGCTAAACTATATCTATGTATAATGCTGAAGAAATGAGTCACTGAGATAGCTTTCTTCTTTAGGGTATGTCGTCCTTCATTTGACCATGACTATGTTTTAGGTATGACAACTAGAATTTCTGGCTAGTGATCAGGGCATAACAGCTCTGTGCTTGCATTTTGACAAAAGACTTGGACTTAATGGCCACAAGGACTACATTTCCCAAAAAATCAAAGGAGGTATTCCCCTTCTCAAGGAAAGGTGTAGCTGCCTTCAGCTCCTTAGAGTTTGAATCAAAAACCCATTTCTTGAGAATTATGCTTGAGGAAGTCCTCATTTATACAGTCCTATTTGGAACCAGTTTATAATTGAAATGAATGAACTTTTCTGAGTTATATGAACAAGTGAGGGGAAGACTGGTTAGACCAAGTGCCCTTATCTTTAAAGCATAAAATGTGGAATGCCTCTTTTCTTTTAAGTTTGTAATTTCATAGGGAGAAAATGGCAGTTATCATCATTGCACTCTCCTTTATAAACAAACTAGGGCTATAAAATCCATTTGAGGGATGGCCTTTTTTCAGAGAAAGGAGAAACTGAATATATTGCCAGCTAGTGGTAGCTGTCCATCTGCTAAATCTCTCCACACACAGGGAGCAGCTGTCATTTCAGAAATGCTACAGTAGATAATAAGATAGGGTGCATTTCATCTTCAAATACTTAAAACAAATCCTGGGGAATAGCAGCAGCTATTTCTCTGACTACAAGAAATCTCTGATGTTATTAACACAAAATGCCAAAAGGATTTGGAGATTTGAAGCCGATAGATTTGCTTTAAAAGGAAAAAAAAACACTCGGGGTTGGTGTAGTATGTATTGTAATAATCTATAGTTGCATATACATAGGTAGTGCTGAAGCCACATTCACACACTGAGATGTCATGGAGATTACAATCACATACATGGTTCAGAGCACACATTCATGTTTGTGTGTTCCTAAAACCCACAGGAAACATACAATGTTATTTTTATTCTTCAAACCGATAGCCTTTTCAACTTTCTTCCTCCTGTGGCATGACAATTCTACTAGTTTCCAATGCCTGTGTCAGTGGCTATATTTGCATGGCTTTGTCAGGAAAGTATGTGATAGAACATGCTGGTAAACACGTTTTAATTGGAGATGGCAAATCAAATAATAACTGTAATAGTTGGAAACTTGGTGAAAACTGGTTGAGCTATGCCAATATCTAATCACCTGACATTCCCTGTTTCATGTTTGGTGTTCAGTTATGACCTCTGGATATGAATTTCTAATACCACAGGTAGCTTAACTTTTTACTGGTTACTAATAGATTTTAGTGCTTTGAAGAAACCCCTAAAGCCACCAATTTTGGCCTTTATGGCTATATATTCTTTGTCTCTTAATTTGTGTTGCCTCTCTTTCTCAAGACATTCGAGGATGGAGAACATCCTGATCCAAAGCACAGAGATGGCAGAGCCGAATGTGCCATTTATTGGTGAAACAGAGAATGACAATATTTAGCTGAAGAATGGAATACATTACCAAAAACATTATGAGAAAAACTCAGGAGTGTATAGTGGTAATAGATTGTGCAGACCTTGAATAAAAGGTAAAGGTGTTTGAAGTTTACTAATTAAGAAATAATAGATTCAAATCTGACTTCAGTCACATCTTAGCTCACTACCCCTGGACAAGTCACTTAACCTCAACTGCCTAGTCCTTCTGCTCTTCATCCTTGGAACCAATACTTAGTATGGATTCTAAGACAGAATGTAAGGGATTAAAAGAGAGAGAAATAGCGGAACTCCTAATTTGTCTTTTGAACAGCCCTATCATTCTTTAAAGCTCAATTGAAATGCCATCTGCTCTGAAACCTTTCATGATGACTTTGACAATAATGACCGTTTCTCTATAAGACCTCACATGACTCTTTTTCAGCCTTCAAATACAGTAACATTACAATATTTTGTGTTACAGTTGCCCAAGTATGTACCCTATTTCCTCTATCATATTAACTTTTTGCTGGTTTCTCTAACAAATTGTCAGCATTTCTTTCACTCTGAGTTTACCACTAGGCAAAATATAAAAGGACACAGCTTGAATCTCTTTTCTGGTTTCCAGGAGAGTTAACTATAGTGAATTTGCATAGCTCTGTATAGTACAATGGAAAGAGAAAGAGCAAAAGTGACAAAGAACTCTTCATAACAAAGAAAAGTGGTCCCATGAAACTGTTGTAAAAATGAGGATATTCCAAGGGTTGTTTTGAGGATCATAGGAGATAATATTTGTAAAGCACTTAGCACAGGGCTTGGTACATAGTAGATACTTAATCACTATTTATTTCCTTCCTTCTTTTAAGAGTTCACTTCCCATATTTATGTCTATGGTTTCTAAATCTATCTATATATTTCTATACAGTATCTCAAGTTACTTGTTGGATATTACTAACTGGATGCCCCATATATGTTCAAAGTTACCATGGCCAGAATGGAATGCCTTGTCTTTCTCTGAATGAAACCTATTATTTAAACTGTTCAGTTTCTATTAATGAAACTGTCATCTTTCAAGGAATCCAGGCTCAAAACTCCAGTCATTCTTGATTCTTTATTCTCCCTCACTCTCCTTACCCAATCAATTGACAAGTCATATTAATTTTATTTCTGTATCTTTTGAGTCCATACCCACTTCTCTACTACTACAACCACCACTCCATTTCAGCTTCTCTTTGCCACTCCCCTAGATTACTGCCTTAACTCTATTAATTTCTGCTCTTTTTTCTCTTCTCCTTCCAATGTATTCTACAAAGAGCTGCTAAAATAATTGTTCTTAAAACACATATCTTGTCATATCATGCTCTTACTCTCAATAGCTCCCTATTACTTCTAGGATGAAGTGCAAACTCTTCAGTTTGGTGTTAAAGACCTTCACTTTCTGGCTTCATTCTTTCTATTCTTTTCTAACATCACACTTCTTCATGTAATTTATGTTTTCCCTGGGCTATCTAATGCAGGATTCACTAAAGATTTAGACTCAGGTTTAGAATACAATAAGACATTTGTGAATCCATCAAACTGGTCTACTTCCTGTTCTTCTAGTTCAGAATTCTCTTGTTCACTTCTGCAGCTTTTAATAGGTTCTCTCACATGGTCACAAATGTACTCCCTCTTTGCCTCTACTGTTTGGAATTTTTAGTGTCCATCATGGTTCAACTCGGGTTCTCCCCAGATCTCCCAATATATTAGTTTATTCTCTTCTCAAATTATTTTGCAAACAGTTCCATAAATTTTATTTTTCTCCACATTGGAAGGCAGGAACTTTTTTACCTTGCCTTTGTAGCCCTGATACACATCCTGCTATCTTGTCCTTTGTACACCAGTGATGGGCAAACTTTTTAAAGAGGGGGGCCAAAGGAAAGGAAATTCTCATCTGTCAGTCTGTTTCTAAGGAAACTCTTTTTAAGTTTCATTGTATGGTATCCTACTCATTGTATTCTTCAGATTAGGAATGTTGTCTCTCAGATGGATAGAACATTTCATGGGGTGGCATCTGTCCCACAGGCCATAGTTTGCTCATCACTATTATACACAATTAGGAAATTCTTGTTGATTAGAATTGAATTGATGCATTACTAGGTAGGAAGAGATTAAGTGGAAGTAAAATGAGTTTATTTCTGCTTTTTTTTGTTTTGTTTTTGAGTTTTAAGAACTCTAGCAAAAGTATTTCACATTTCTCAGGCTCAAGTATAACAACCTAACATGCAATGTAGATAAAAGCTATAATGAAGGTAAGGAGTCCCCATTTACAAAACCATAGATTTGTTTACAATACATAGTATTAGCAGATCTTTGGTTGTGCTGTTATTGGTTTCAGTATTCTTCAGTGAGTTACTGAACTAAGCCTCTAGAGAATAAATTGAAAGGTATATGCTCAGACTCTAGTATACATATACTTTTATTTTCATCTTTGCAAATAGAAATGCTTTTCTTAGGGACAAAGGCACCTTTCATCATTTCTTTGAGCTGCAAAAATCACAGTACCAATGGAGATCTAGGCCAAGGAGAATAAACTCAGAGCATTTAAAGGAAATCAAGTGACTATGAATTTCATGGACATAAGCATCTTGGATTCAAAGAAAAGAAATTCATTTAATCTTAGCAAACACATACAAAAGCGAGTCTTGGCTTCCTGCTTCTTTTATTTGCTATCAGCATTAAAGATCTGCTTAATATTTTACCTTCACCCTTGGTCACGAAGTGGAACAAACTAAGTCTTATCACTAGATGTCATCACTATTAAGAAGAGGAAGGAAGATGAGAGAAAGGAAAAAGAAACCTCAGGCAGGGAGATTCATGAAACCTACAATTGCTCGAGTCAAAACATTTTAATGGTAAAAAACAGAATTAATGATTAAGCTAAAGAATTTGAGCTTCCAGTAAGCAGTAAAAAGGGACTGATAAACTACAAGAAGCAAATACTTAAAGATGGTTTTAAGAAGTCAGAAATGGGAAAAGAATGGATAGAGGGGATGTGAGTCTTCTCTACATTCTGGGTTTTAAGAAAAGAAAATAGACATTGCTATCATAGAGTCTCCCTGCTTACTTATCAGTATTCCCATATAAAATGCCACACTTTAGATGACATACTTGTGATTAAAATAAGCAACAGAATCATGACTAAATCTTATCTGGTAATATAAATACCTTTCTTTTATGCAAATAGATTTAGGCTTGGAGCCATCATTGCTTCCTACATCATTTATATATCATTCAAAGATGAGAGCATGGTCAGTAATTGACCTAAAGGTAGAGAAAAATATCCAATAAATAATCTTGAGTTTGAGACAAGTCTCCTCCATAGATCATTCTTGCTTTAGAGCAGTGATTCCCAAAGTGGGCGCTACTGCCCCCTGATGGGTGCTGCAACGATCCAGGAGAGCAGTGATGGCCACAATTTTTTGTATTACATTCTATTCTGAGTTCAATAAATAGTTTCATAATTTCGAGGGGGCGCTAAGTAATATTTTTCTGGAAAGGGGGCAATAGGCCAAAAAAGTTTGGGAACAACTGCTTTAGAGTACCATTTTAGCCATTATCCTAACAGGGGTTGGCAAGGTATGGCTCTGGAGTCATATCTGGCTCCACCTCCCGACCATCCAGTCCTGGCAGAGCCCCAGGATGTGCCCCAGGGGGCCCTTCAGCCCCCGCCCCATATTCCAGTGCCTTCTACCTCCATCCTCCTCCTTCCACAGGCGATTATGGCTCTCAAGGCCAAAAAGGTCGTCAACTGTTGCCCTTAAAGATCAGTTTCCTTGGCTCTAATACCATGCCATACACACACCATCCTGAGGTTTCGGGAGGGTATTGGGGCAAAGTGAATTATATCAAGTGGCTATTATTTAGAGTTATCTAGAAATGACTACATTTTATTTCTGTACTCAATAAAATATATGTAAACCACATAGTAGCTATGCTGTATCAGATCTTAAAAATTCTTTGAACTGAGTAGCTCAAAGAAAGATATGTTTTCAAGATGGACATGATGTGAAAATAATATCATTTAATCCCCAACTACTATGGGCTGACAAGGGCCATCTCTTTATATTTGGTTTCTTCATTTGAATTGAGTTAAACAAGAACAATAAGTCCCTTTAGAAATCACAGAGATAGTTTCCTTATTGCATCAGCACCTCTTGAGAAGTTATGCTAGACAAATATACTGTTGCTGTAAGTCTATAAATCTCTCTTGAGAGGTAAGACACCTGATGTTAAGTCCACAGAGAAGTAAGTCTGTGTGCTTTTTGAGATAACATGTTCTATTGGAAAGTACATTGGGCAGGTCTGGATTCTAGACTTGACTCTGCAGATAATAGACTTTGTGTTTTATCTCTTGATCTTAAAATACAAATGAGAATTTATCCTAAATGGGAAGATGGGTATGATATTTTTTCTATATAACTCTATAAGCTAAGAAGGAAAAAGACAGTCAATCTTTAGTAAATCCACAAGCTAAAAGATAAGCAATGCACAAGGTAAAAAAACAAAAACATTAACAAAATTCAGAGTTTAATCTTCAAGAACTCCCACTAATGCTTTTCACTCCTTCCCAGTCCCATTTACCAGACACAGCATTGGAATATATAATACATTTCATTAGGCTATGGGAAATAATTTTTTTCTAAAAAGTAAGATGAATGTTTGTACAATATTTAATTATAAAGGAAATTATTTTTTATTAACCAACTTAAAGAAATGTAACTCATACATGTTTAAATTAACATCTATATTACTTTAAAATTTTGAAATTAGAGCTAAATTCCAATTTATGGAGATGTTGGAGCATGCCTTGGCATGTGTTACACATCCTATGCATACATGTATAACATGCAATCAATGGAAGCAGCCTCACAAGCTTATGATCAGGATATGATGGTAAAAACCCCTGTCTGGTCCTGCTATGGTTATGAATTGATTTAAACTTTCTTACCACCTTACAAGCATATAACAAGCAGTTGAAATCCCTGATTCTGCCTACTCACAATAATAAAAAAAAGTTATACAAGCAAAAGAGAATATTAGGGGGAGAAAACTGCATAGAGCTAGATAGAATGGATGGAGATTTCATATACAAGAGAAAAAAGACTAAGAAACTTTGTTGGAGTCAGTTCTCTCCCAATGGAGTTTACTCTGGGCAGAAAATAAGCCTGAGCCCTATATACTGAGCATGGCTGAGGATTTCAAGCCTCAGGATTCTGTGTGGGATACAATAAGGGATTAGTTGGAGAAAACATAAAGGCCAAGAATTGAGCTAAAACAACTTGGAAAACAAGAAAAAAGGGTCAAATGACAAAAATTCCGTTGAAAATTTACATAATTTTAGCTTCCAAGCAGATACAAAAATTGAGAATCATAAGAGAAAAATTGGGGGAAAAAAGGGAAAATTTCCCACCAAACATCGAATAGGTATTCTATCAAGGACATTCAATCAACAATCATCAAGGAAAAAGAGAATTTTATAGGTTTGTCAGAGATAATAAAAAACCAGTAAGAAGCTCTAAAATAGATCAAAAGAAAAATAACACTTAAAAGCTAAACGTTTGGAAATATTTGTAAGAAATCAGAATTCTTAAAGCAGAAATAATGAAGACAAATAATATAATAGAAATATAGGAAACATAATGGATGATCTCTCCAAATTTACAAAAGGTTTAAAAAACTGAATGAGAGATATTAAACTAAAAGCTTCAGGGGACAGCTGGGTAGCTCAATGGATTGAGAGCTAGGCCAAGAGATGGGAGATGCTAGGTTCAAATCTGACCTCAGACACTTCCCAGCTGTGTGACCCTGGGCAAGTCACTTCACCCCCATTGCCTACCCTTACCACTCTTCTGCCTTGGAGCCAATATAGAGTATTGACTCCAAGACGGAAGGTAAAGGTTTTTTAAAAAAAGTAAATAAAATAGATTAACTACTAGTTAAAATTTGGCAGAAGAGAAGCAGAAGATTATACCTTTGAGGATACATGAATGACATATCATCCAAAGTGACAAACAGAAAATAAAATTCATAAGAAAAGCTTATATGTCATAGACCTAGAGAAAAACAGCAATATCAGATTTTAAAAAGTTGAATATGTTACCATAAGAAATAATAAAATAAAATTGACCACAGTGTTTGAATACAGACAATAAATAATTCAGTGATTGACTCTATACATTGCTATCAGATAAAAGTACCATGACTCCACAGTTGGAACCTAAAGATTTGTAGTGTTAATTGTTTAGAATTTTGATTTTTTTAAAAATACAGATTTTTTTTTCAAGCAGCCAAAAGACAGCCTTTCTCTATGAAGGAACCTCAATTAAACAATCCAAGATTCTTCTGAAAGCATGAAGAATCATAGAAAAAAAGGAATAGAATATTTCAAAAAGCAAAGAACTTCAAGATGTAATAAAAAATAATATGCTATAATATGGAACATAAAAATTAATGGGGAAAATGTCCCTTCAATAAAGAATCCTTTACCTTCCATCTTAGAGTCAATACTATATATTGGTTCCAAGGCAGAAGAGTGGTAAGAGCTAGGCAATGGGGGTCAAGTGACTTGCCAGGGTCACATAGCTAGGAAATGTCTGAAGTCAAATTTGAACCTAGGATCTCCCATCTCTAGGCCTGGCTCCCAATCCACTGAGTGACCCAATTGCCTCCTTCAATAAAGAATTCTTAAAACAAAACTAAAATTGTTGGCAAGTAGAACATTCAACTGCAAAATCTTTAAACAAAAGAAAAGCAAAAAAGACAAATAATAAAACACTAATAATTAAATCAATCTCACAGGGTTTTGGTCTATTTTTTTAAATGGAGATTAGACTAAGAGGTTAAAAAAGTCCAGAGAATTAAAAAAAACAGAATAGAGGAATATTTCAAAGGAAGAAGATGCATAACTTGATATATCTGGTACTTTTTTTAGAAAAGGAAAAAAATGGAATGTTTTATCAATATAGTAGTGAAAAAACATGACCTTGGAGAAGAGCTGAAAAAAATGTAACCTCCTCCATCGTTCCAGTAGGACTACAAGCTGAGACATTGCATACTTTGTCAGACTTGGTCTATATGATGGTTGGTTTTACTAAATTGCTTTGCTTTGTTATATGATATGGTTTTGGTTAGCTGGGTAGTAGAGGAGGGGTGGCACTTATTGGTAAAAGATGATATCAAAAAAGATATCAAAAATGTTAAATGATGAACATAAAATTGAAAATATCCAGCACCTTCCACTTACTAATTATATAACTTTAGGTAAGTCACTTAGTCTCTGTCTTTCAGTTTCCTCATCTGTCATATAAGGGGTTTGAATTGACTTAGTCATTCTTTGAAGACTTCCTCTTAACTTCAGCAAATTTTGCACATCCCAATAAAACTGTGATTGTATCCTTACCCTGTAAACTCCTTGTAAGTTGTAATCATTCCTTTTCTCTTTTTTTTAAATATACTTCCATAGCACCTGGTACATGATCCAGTGCTTCATAAATACTTGTTGATTAATTTAGAAGCATTTTAAATGAGAAAATACATAATGGCAAAAAGTCAGAATAAATGGAGAGGGAGTACAAAATCAGGAAACCCTGGATTCATATCCTGCATCTGCTGATTACTAGCTTTATAAACATGGGCAACTCATTTAAACTAATTGAGCCTCAGTTTCCTTATATGTAAAAGGGGGATGATCATACCAATAGCAACTACTTTACACAGCTGTAGTGAAGACCAAGGGCAATAAGGTTGGCACCACTTTTATTTATTTTAAAGTATTTTATATAAATGTAAGTTGTCATTATCATTATAATTAGTAATGAAATCTGCCATTATGACTTCATATTTGGCTATTTATGCCAATCTAGTGATATATGTGAGTAATCTTATTTATTAAATGTGCAGAGTGTATATTTTTTGCTTATTTATGGAGTTAGATGCAAATTCAATGAAGTAGGTAGGTGGCTCAGTGGATAGAGAACTGGGCCTGATGTCAGGAAGACCTGAGTTTAAATCCAACCTCAAACACTCACAAATTGTGTGACTCCGCAAATCACTTAACCTCTGTTTTCTTTTTTCGACTGGAGAAGGAAATGGAAAACCACTTCAGTACCTTTGCAAAGAAAACTCTTTACATATTATGGTCAGGATCACAAAGAGTTGGAAATGACCAAACATATACATTCAAAGATCTCTTAGAAAAATCTTGTAGACACAGCCAGTACCTTCTTGGGATTTGCTGCCAGAATTTGAAATTATTGAATGAGATGATCAATAACTTTCCTTACAGCTCAAAAATTCTTTGAATTTATGGAATTAAGAGTTGTGACCTATTTCAAATTATCTGTACACTCCCTTAATGAAGTAAAATCTTAAAAACTTCTATCAACTTAATTGCCTAAAGATTCATTGAATCATAGATTTAGAGCCTGAAGGAAATTTAAAGATTATCACTTACTCCTAATTTTACAGATGAAACACCACAAACATATAAATCCTGAGTCCCAGGGAGGTGAAGTGTTTTGCTTGGATTCACACTTGTGGATTGGATTTAAACTTAGCTCTTCCTGACTCCAAATTCAGTGCTTTATCTAGTATACAGTAGCATATCTTTGATTAAAGGGAAAAGAATCTCAAGAAATCCCATAGACTTGCTCTTCAGGTATATGTGAATATGTCCTTGTGTGTGTGTGTGTGTGTGTGTGTGTGTGTGTGTGTGTGTGTAACACAATTCTGTGTTTCCTCCAAAGTTCCTGATGCCAAAGAATCAAAGTCAATATGAGTGATGATTACTTCTATTCCATGGGCTGTTGAAATTTATTTGAAGACATTAAAGGACAGATATGTAGCTCTATGGGAATATACAATTTATTACTGAATTGGTGAAAGTCAGAAGAAAGCTAGATTCATTATTTGGATTGTTTGCTTTGAGAACATTTTTTTCAAATTCTCTCCCTTATTTTTTTGGTTCTTTCAGTCACAGATGTTCCCTGAGAGGGGAGGATCTCAACAGACAATGGCTTTCTCCTAGTTCTCAACACCAGCCAACTATCTACCATACGAAAGGCCTCTTACACTATTTGAATAGCATTGGTCGGACCCCAGTGGTGAGTCTTTATTTTGTTACTCTGCAGTTTCAAAGAAAATAAACTGCAATCAGATAACAAGCATTTTCCACTTGAAAAGCATTACTAATAGTGAGATGTTTTAGTGGGTGAAGAACCCAGTTCTAGCCTTATATAACAAAATAAACTTGCTCACTTAAGGATCTGGATGGGAGTTAGTTAGTGACCCAGGACCTATATTAGAAGTGTCAAAATGACCATGTAACACCCATAATTAAAACACAATAAATTACTCCAAGCAGGATTTGAAGAAATAGGACCACAGTAATTATTATGAAATGCATTGTAAAAAGTGCCAGAAGTAAGCCAGGTAAAGTGAGCAGTTTCTCTATTATTTCATGTGATCTGGAAAAAATGCTTTTCCCCTTTAAGGTCTTTAGTTTTGCCATTAACAGCAATAACAACAATCCAAAAGATAGGAGGTTATCAGTGCAATGATTCACTTAATGGGCACCTTGCAGATTGATACAGACCCTCCACTTAGAGGAGGGCAGCTGAGCTCCATCTCAACCCTCATTTAGTACCCTGATTGGAGGGCATCCCTCTGGGTGGTACAGTAACTACTGGGTAGGGAGATTTGGCAGCAAGAGGAGCAAGGAGGAGAGACACCCTCTTAGGGCTGGTTGGCACCTTACCTGACTCATGTAAAGAAAATCAACAAGGCAGGATTCCTTTCTGCTCTGACAACCTCTAATTGAAGAGAAGATTTATTTTAAAGCGTGACAGGTGAAAGGCTTGTTTAAAAATATAAATAAACATTAATTAGCTATAAACATGACAGCCACAGACTTGTTTCCTGCTGGGACCATCTGAAAAGTGGGTGAGAAACAGCTGACTACTAAATGCTATTCACAGTGTTACAAAGCTCTTTAATGGGCTCTATATCACCTTTTAGTTAGCTACCTGGATATATTTAGTCAACCTCCTGAAGATACCATAAGCACTGTCATTTGTCCAGTATTTGTGCCTGTCTTATTCAGGGAAGATTTTCCCAGCTCTGAAATAAAGAAGCATAAATAACTTAGACAAACCATTTTGAGGTTCCATGGATGGGGATAAATTAGTTTTCAGCTTTCTATTAGACAAAGACAATATTTTCTTGAGTTCCCCCCTCCTTTTTTATAGGACAGCAGATTATTTTTGTGATTGCTCAATCGTTAGGAGTAGTCAGGTGGCTAGCATAACAATGATACCCAGTAAAGTCAATGCCCCAAATGCTAATCACACATTAGCCAGCAGTCTATGGAGGTAACCTCCACTTTTAGAAGTAGGGGGAACAGCAGGGCTCTTCCATCACAGTATATCCCTTAGGCATCTGACACTTAAATACACAAAACAGAATTCATTATCCCTCCCTATCTCCAAACTCAACTCTTTTTTTTCATTAGAGACCACCACCGTCTTTCAACTTTGTAACCTCAGAGCCTTGAACAACTTTTCATACTCCTTCACCCCAAATATCTAATGAGTTGCCAAATCATATTCATTCTACATCTGTAATATCTCTCCCTTGTGTTTCCTTCTTCATACTCATGGCCACCAGTGAAGAACAGGTTCTCATGAACTCATACCTGGACTGTTTTCTTTGTCTTTGAATTGGGCTTCATAACTCAAATGTCACTCCTCTTAAATTCATCTTCCATCTAGTTGCTAAATGTCAAAATGATATTCATAAAATAAGATAACACAAAACATTTAAAACATACTTTAAAGATTTATTGAATACTAGCTAGCATTAATATTATTGCTATTATTATTAGCATTATTATTACAATAGTTGTAACTATGCCACTCCCCTATTCAATAAATCCAATTATATTTTATTATATCTAGGACAAAATAAAAATTCTTCTGTTTTGCTTTCAAAACTTCTCACAACCTGACTTAAACCTACGTTTCTAGTCTTATACATTCCCATTCATGTGCTCTTTGATACAGTCAAACTGCCCCTTTTGCTCTTTCTCATACATGCATGACATTCAATTTCTTGTCACCATACCTTTGCATAGACTGTCTCCCATATTTGGAATGTACACTATTCTTATCTCTGAATTCTTTGTGGGTATCCAACATGGCCCGACACCTGGGGCAATTTGCAACACAGGCAATCTATCTTAATCAGGCATAGTTATGTGAGTGAGTGGAGGAAAAGTAGAGAACAGGTCCTTGAACATTTGTATAGTAGCTTACTAGGTAAAATGGGGGTTGGAATGGGGTTAATATTTCCTTCATTTAGGTCACTGATATGGGAAGAAGAGTATATTTCCAAAGTGGTCTTCCCTATGTTATGGAACCCTATGCACCCAAAGATGTTAATGCTTCTGTAATAAAGTCCGGATTATCTCATTCTATTCTCTGCTATCATGCTTGTTAATGTCATCTAGAATTTGGGACATTGCTTTTGAATCTATGGAGTTTGTTGGCCCTTTTTGACCAGCACCACTGGTATATAAGTAATAATCAGAAGTTTAATCTTCATGCTAATAAATGCCAGTGCATGACTTTTTCTTCCTTATTGATTATCCTGGTCCATAAATGTTGTTCTCATCTGGGGAATATTGCTAGGGGGAAGCAAGTTTGCTCTACTTCTTGGACACTTCAGAGAAGCCAGGAATTTGCCAAAGACTTTAAAATTCTTTTGGATTTCAATGAAATAAACTTTGAATGAGGCACAAAGAATAAGAGTCTTGCAAGGCTGAGGCCACTCAGAAAGAGAGAGAAAATACATTTGGATGGAGAGAGTTTTGGGCTACAGAATGAACATGTACAGGGATGGGATGGAGTGAGGTAGTGGAATTTACAAACTGGGACATCAAAGGAAATAAACCAGACACAGGAAGTACCTAACTGGTTAATTTGAGGAATATAAAACAGTTGGTAGTTTTTCTCAATGTATGTATGAAACATAAATTATGTAACTATTTTATATGCATTTTATATATGCACATGTATATGCCATGTATTGTAGAAGATATCCATGTGTACCCACACAGACCTATATGCATGTACACATAGGGGCATAGATATCAGAGAAGATACATACTTGCATGTGTATATATGTATACACATACATACATACATACATATATACATGCGTATATATACATACATTTTCTCTAATGCCCATGCTCTTTACAGAGGCAATCTTGTGACTGAGTTGGTTGGAATAGGTACAGCATGAGAAAATTATTTAACATCTGGCCCATCTCAAGAATGATGTTGGGTACTTAAATTAGATTCATATACAGAACTAAGCTGTTATTTCAGTCTCTGGCTCTTACCTCAATGTCGAGATTCAGAATTGTAGTACTAGGAAAGGTCATTTATCTTTGTATCCTCGTTTCTCTGTACAACCCATACAGGAGAGTTGGTAAACTTATTTCTCTGTCTCTTTGAAGAGCCCATTGATTTTAGTTTACAATTCACATGAACTGCCTTTTTTTCTACTGGGAAAAGAACTAGGTGTTTTTTTTTTCCTGCTTCTTTTCTCTGTCATTCTCTGTGAGACTCAAGTGGAATGGAATTTGTAATTACTCAAATAATTTTCCTGGACAACAGTTTGGCCTAATTCAGTCCTTGTGGCATGTATTTTCTAAATTAATCATCCTCTTTGAAAATAGGAGCCAGAGAAAAAGGCCAAAAAATGTTGGCATTTTCCAACTTAAGCTGGTGAAATCCTGTGTTGTTTTATTGAAATTTCTAAGGAGCTACGGACTCTCTGGACACCATCTCTTCTATTCTCCAAATCTAGAAATGTGTAAAATGATACAAATTTCTCTGACCTTGCCACTACTTCTAAATAGTCTAACTTCTTCCTTTTAACCCAGACCATTCCCTCTGCTCTGGACTCATTTTCTCTTCTTCAAAATCTTGACTCAGTAATTAACTCGTTTAGCTTAACAATGTTTTGTTTTGTTTTACCCTTGAATTGCTTGTTGCTTCTATTTATCCCTTTTTAGATGACAATACTAGATTATTCTCAATATCTTCTGTCTCATTCCTACATATGACTACTTAAGCCAGTTAGAGGAAGTCATGAAAATCTGCTGACTGAATCCTATAAAAATTTATGTTTTATGAACTCAACTAGATCTTTATATGCTGCATGGTAATACTTTTCCTCTTTCTTTTTTTTAACATTTAATATTTATTTTTTAGAAAAGTTAACATGGTTACATGATAATGCTTACTTTCCCCTTCACCCCCCAAAATCTACACCCCATAGCTGATGAGCATTTCTACTGGTTTTAACATGTGTCATTTATCAAGACCTATTTCCATATTATTGATAGTTACAATGGTGTGATAGTTTTGAGTCTACATCCCCAATCATGTCTGCCTCAACCCATGTGTTTAGGCAATTGTTTTTCTTCTGTATTTCCACTCCTGCAGTTATTCTTCTGAATGTAGGTAGCGTTCTTTACCATAAGTCCCTCAGAATTCTCCTGGGTAATTGCATTGCTGCTAGTACAGCAATGAAATGGTTTTGACTATATTAAACTAAAAAGCTTTTGTACAAACAAAAACAATGTAGTCAAAATCAGAAGGGAAACAACGAATTGCGAAAAAATCTTTACAACAAAAAACTCTGACAGGGGTCTAATTACTCAAATATACAAGGAGTTAAATCAGTTGTATAAAAAATCAAGCCATTCCCCAATGGATAAATGGACAAGAGACATGAATAGGCAATTTTCAGGTAAAGAAATCAAAAGAATAAATAAGCACATGAGAAAGTGTTCTAAATCTCTAATAATTAGAGAAATGCAAATCAAAACAACTCTGACTTATTGGTTTTAGAGAATCATATTTTTTAATTTCCAATTAGTTTTTGATTTACCTGTCCAGGTGCCCTTACTAATTACTATTTTTATTGCATTATGATCTGAGAAGGTTACATTTATTATTTCTGCTCTTTTGCATTTGTTTGCAATGTTTCTATGCCCTATTACATGGTCAATCTTTGTGAATGTACTATGTACAGCTGAAAAGAAGGTGTATTCCTTTTTGTCCCAATTTTTTTTCCACATATCAATTAAATCTAATGTTTCTAGGAATTCATTCACCTCTCTTACCTCTTTCTTATTTATTTTTTGGTTTGATTTATCTAGATCTGAAAGAGGAATATTTAGATCTCCCACTATTATGGTTTTACTATCTATTTCCTTCTTGAGCTCTGCCAGTTTCTACTTTATGAATTTGGTTGCTATGCCACTTGGTGCATACATATTAAGCAGTATTATTTCCTCATTGTTTATACTGCCTTTAATCAGGATGTAATGACCTTCCCTGTCTTTTTTAATCATATCTATTTTTACTTTGGCTTTGTCAGAAATCACAATTGCCACTCCTGCCTTCTTTTTCTCATTTGACACCCAAAAGATTTTGCTCAAGCCCTTAACCTTAAACTTGTTTACGTCCACCCGCCTCATATGTGTTTCTTGTAAACAACATATGGTAGGATTTTGGTTTGTAATCCATTCTGTTATTTGCTTCCTTTTTATGTGTGTGTTCATCCCATTCACATTCAGAGTTATAATTATCAGCTGTGCATTCGCTGACATTTTTGTATTCTCCCCTATTCCTACCCCTTCTTCTTAAACTATTTCCTTTTAAACCAGTGGTTTGCTTTAAGCTGGTATCCATTATCCCCTCCCTTGATTAACTTCCCTTTCTACTCCCTTGTTATTCCCCTCTTTTTGTTTTTGAAGGGCTAATGAATTCCCTCCCCCTTCTTCTCCCCTCCCTTTTTTGACCTCCCTACTCCCCTGCTCCCTTTGGTTTATCCCTTCTGACTTTCTCAGTAGGGTTAGATAGAGTTTTATAACCCAATGGATAGTATAGCTACTCTTCCCTCTCCGAGTTGATTACACTGAGAGTAAGGTTTAAAAATTACCTCTTGATCTCTCTTCCTCTCCTTCTAATAATAGTATTTGTCCCTTCCCCTTCACATGCCCTCTTTGTGTGTAATAGAATATCCTAATTTTTTTATTCTCAAATTTCTCTTGGTGTCCCCTGCTATTCACCCCCCCCTCTTTCTCATCCCCCATATCATCTTAGACCATTTAGTATTCCACCCTCTCCCTATGAATTATTCTTCTGATTACTATAATAGTGAATACTATAATAGTGAATAGAGTTCACTACAGAGAATTATACATAGCATTTCTCCACATAGGAATACAGATAATTAGATCTTACTGAGGCCCTTAAAAAGGCAAATTTAAAAATTATGAGTTTTCTTTCTTTCCCCTCTGTTTCTTATGTACCTTTTCATCTTTCTCTTGATTTTTGTGGTTGGATATCAAACTTTCCATTTAATCCTGGTCTTTTCTGTGCAAATACTTGGAAATCTTCAATTTTGTTGAATGCCCATACTTTCCCCTGGAAGTATATTGTCAATTTTGATGGGTAGTTGATCTGTGATTGAAGGCCCAGCTCTCTTGCCTTTCTGAATATCATATTCCAAGCCTTGCGGTCTTTTAGTGTGGAGGCTGCCAGATCCTGTGTGATCCTGATTGGTGCTCCTTGGTATCTGAATTGTCTCTTTCTGGCTTCTTGTAAGATTTTTCTTATACTTGGGAGCTCTTGAATTTGGCTATTATATTCCTGGGGCTTGTCTTTTCTGGGTCTAGTGTATAGTGTGATCTATGGATCCTTTCAAAGTCTATATTGCCCTCGTGTTGTAGAACTTCAGGACAATTTTGCTGAATAATTTCTTTTAGTATGGAATCCAAATTTCTATTAATTTCTGCTTTTTCAGGGAGACTAATGATTTTCAAATTGTCTCTTCTAGACCGGTTTTCTTGGTCTGTCACTTTCTCATTGAGATATTTCATGTTTCCTTCTATTTTATCAGCCTTTTGACTTTGTTTTATTTGTTCTTGCTGTCTTGAGAGATCATTGGCTTCTACTTGCCCAATTCTTGTCTTTAGAGACTGGTTTTCTGCTATATTCTTTTGATTTCCCTTTTCAATTTGGTCTATCCTGTTTTCCTGCTGTTTGATTTTGTTCTCCAATTTGCTTATCAATTCTTCTCATTTGGGGGCATCTTGTTCTAATTGCCTAATTCTAGACTTTAGAGACTGATTTTTGGCTGTAATCTTTTGGTTTTCCTTTTCAATCTGGTCATTTCAGGTCTTGGATTTATTTGCCTCACTTTCCAATTGCGATATTCTGCCTTTTAAACTGTTATTTTCTTGTCAGATCTCTTCTATCTCTCTCATAATTTCAGATTTGAACTCTTCAAAGCCTTGTGATCCGTTTTCATTATTTTGGGAAGGTTTAGATATGGTTACTTGTTTGTTCTCCTCTGCTGTTTGCTCTGTTGTCCGGATTTTTTCTGTGTAAAAGTTGTCGAGTGTTAAAGGTTTCTTCCTCATCTTTCTCTTCTTGGGTTCCTGAGTCTGGCTTGCTATTGTGAGCTGCATGCCCACTCAGCTTTATCCTCACGCCCAGGGTCTGTCTGAACTCTTTATTCTCCTGAGGTCTCAGGTCTAGTTGTTCTCAGGGTCAAGCCTCCTGGTGGTCCCCTTGCTTTTTTTTCTGCCTGAAGCTCCTTTAACAGTCTCAGAGAAATGCTTCCACAGTTGTACACCACTCTGCGCTGCTTCCCCACTCAAGGTCCTCGCCTGCGCTCAGGATCCTTGTCCGTGCCTGCGATCTACAACCGAGCCTGCACTCAGGGCCTGTGTTCAAAGTCCATGCGTTCTTTAGCCTCTTGGGGTCTTAAGTCTTGCTGCTCTCAGGAGTAGGCCCTGGAGCTGCCAATGACTTAATGGGTACCCCAAACTTGCTCTAACCCTTCTGTGTTGGCTTTGGCACTGTAGGTGGTTTAGGGGCGAGGGGGTTGCTTAGCTCGTGTTTTAGTGAGAGTTATTTCACCCCTTTATAGCATGGAAGTGCCCTGATTCCATGTACCTTCAATGCTGTGTCCTGTTGTGGGGTCCCTTTGTTCATCTGGATTTGTTTTTATGTCTTCTTGAGGAGTCCTATATGAGTGGGTTAGGAGAGGTCAAGCAGCTGCTTTTTACTCTGCTGCCATCTTAACCTGGTACCTCCCATTTTTCCTCTTTCTTGATAAACCTTCTATGTCTTTTCTCTTATTTACTATTATAAGTCCTCTCTTTTTCCCTCAAGTTCTTAACATGATAGCTTTAACTCTCACTTGCCTCAGCAGATGACCTTGCAAAATATTTCACTGAAAAAATTGAGGCTATATCTCATGTACCCTCTCTTGTCTTTAATACTATGCTCCAAATTGTCTCAATATTATTTCCTGTTCTCTCTTGTTTGCTCCTATCTCAGAGGAATTGTACCTTATCTTTGCAAATGGCAAACTCTTGACTTATGATCTTGAACTCACCTCCATCTTCTCTTCTAGAGTAGTGATGTCAAATGTACAACCTATAATACTCTGTAATATGGCTGGAACCAGATTAAAATGTAATTGGGGTCTAGATAACAAAATAAACAAACATTTAATATAACATAAAATGTTAATATGTAGCTTTTAAAATTATTTTGCATACAATGTCCAATACACAATATGATTCTTATGTATAGTTTAGTAGCTATTTTTTTATTTGAACAGCACTGTTCCTGAGAAACTGGTCAGTTCTTTTATCTTCTCTTTATTTCTTTAATTTTCTGCCTTTACTTATCTGCTAGCCTTTTCACTACTACTTATAAATAAATCCAGATTCTATCCAACCATTAAAACAATAAACATTTCAGATTTACTATGCTTTATTTCTTTTCAGTTTCACATAGCCAAACCTCAAGAAAATAGAATCAGCATTTGTTCTTTCTATTAACTTCATACTCATGCCTTAAACACTTGCAATCTGGCTTCTGACCTCTTCACTCAACTGAATCAAATTTTTCTCTTTTAGGATACCAGTGATCCATTGACCAATGATTCTGATGACTTTTTTTTTCAACATTTGTACTTCTCAGTCTTTTTGCATCCTTTGACCCTGTTTTGCATCCCTTCCTCCTTGATACACACTCAGCCCTTGTTTGTTAAGACATTTCTGTCTCCTTGTTCTGTTCTTAACTATCTGGCTATTCCTTTTTAATTTCTTTTGATTAAGCAGCATCCTAGTCTAACTTTGCTATCTTTAGGTGTACTTCAGTGCTTTGCCCTAGGGCCCTCTTTTATACACACACACACATACACACACACACACACACACACACACACACACACTTCCTCTCCACTCTTTATATGCTTTTTCTCAGTGATCTCATTAGCTTTAATGGGTTCAAAGATTTCCCCTATGCAGACAAGTACCAGATGTTTATCTAGTTCCAGTCTGTCACATGAATTCCACTTCTTTGTCAATTATCTGTAGATCATTTCCAACTTGATATTTCTTGGCATCTCAAACTCAACATGCCTAAAGAAAACATTATATGTTCCTGAAATCCTCCCCTCTTTCCTAAGTTCATTCTTTCTGTTAAGAATGCAACCCTTCCTCTGATGACCTAGGTTTTTCACCTCAGATTTATCCTTAATCCATCCCTTGCTTAACCAACCAGTTTACCTTTACAATATTTATAATCATCCCCTTCTCTGTACTTACATAGGAATGATCCTAGCTAGAGCCCCCTTTGTCTTTTACATGGACTTTTTCACTATCATTGCAATTGGTCTCCTTGAATCTAGCTAAATTCCTCTTTCATATATTCTCTATTCATTTGACAAATTTAGGTTAAAGTGCAACTTTGTTCATATCATGTTCTTCCTCAAAGCATTCCAGCAATTCTCTTTTTCCTCCTGGATAAAATATAAACTCTTCTGTTTGGCTTTCAAATCTTTTAATAGTCCGACTATATTCTGCCTTTCCAGTCTTGTTGTATGTTTCTCCTTCCCATATTTTTCATTCTGACTATAATAGCTTGATTGCTGTTCCTCTTTTGTGACATCTTCTGTTTTGCTTCCCTGTCTTTGTACATGCTGTGCCTTATGACTGGAATGCCCTCCCTCCCTACTTTAACTTCTAAGAATTCCTAGCTTCCTTCATGCTCCAGCTTGTGAAACCTTGTATAGAAAGCTTACCCTGATCCATCTATTCATTAAGATTTTCCAATAGGAAATTACTTAGTATATATAGTTTAATTTTCAGTAAAAAATTTGGTTTCCTTATCTTCAATAATAATAATAAGAGCAAAAACTAGCACTTACAAATTTAGATTTTGCAAAGTATTTTACAAATATTATATCATCTCATCTTTACAAGAACCCTGAGAAGTAGTTATTATTCTTCCAAGTTTACAGATGAGGAAATTGAGCCTGAAAATGTTAAATGACTTTCCCAGGGTTTCATGGCTAATAAGTGTCTGAGACCAAATCTGAATTCAGGTCTTCCTTGACTTCAAGGACAGTTCTCTATTCAGTGTCCCTTAGCTAACTGTATAGAATATAATTTCCTTTAGATTCAAGATTGTTTTCATTTTTACCTTTGTATCCTCCATGTAAAACACAAAGCTTGGTGCATAGTAGTCTATTATTGTTCTTTTTACTGAATAATATTTCTGATCTTGAAAACTCATAGTTTGTTTTCTGAAAATAAAATTTCTCTCCTTTTCTGATGGAAAGCTTAATAAAATGCTTGCTATCATAGATCAGTGAGAGAATGTTAACTGGAAGACTCTGATATAGTGAAAATCAAAGGAACCACTTTCTTTTCCCATGTAGCTAATATCTCAGGAACTTACCCAATCATGGGGCTCTACACTCATCATAATACATATTTAGAAAATTTGCTGCCATTCTGTAGTGTATTCCTCTCTTTCTATGCTCTAATATCCCTCATGTCTCCATTGATTTTTACCTTTTGTCCTGTATATTGAATTATCCATTGACTCCATTCACCATACTTGTCTTTTCCCAGCCCAAAACATTCCTCTCAGCTACCACTCCCTTATATGTATTGTCTTATTCTTTTAGAATGTAATGTTCTTGAGGTCAGATCTAGTTATCCTTTTTGTATCTATAACTTCAGCCCTTGGAACAGTTCTTATCATTTACTAAGCCCTTTAACAAATGCTCTTCCCTTTATTTTTTCGCCCTTCCATATTGCTCTAAGTAATATAAAATGATGGTTTTCTGGAAGTGAATTTTAGCATCTTTGTCTCAAGGAATATTAGACATATTGCTTAAAGAAATAATAATGGGGGTAGCTGGGTGTCTCAGTAGATTGAGAGCAAGAGATGGGACGTCTGAGTTCAAATCTGACTTCAGACACTTCCTGTCTATGTGAACCTGAATAAATCATATAACAGCCATTGTCTTTCCCTTACCTCTCTTTTGCCTTGGAACCAATGCACAGTATTACAGAAGGTAAGGGTTTTTTTTAAAAAAAAGAAATGATAATAATAACTCCCAATAACATTAAAACTTACACTATGCAAATTGCTTTCCTTACCTTTGCAAGCACTTCACCACTGTCATTTCAGCAGTGAGGAAACTATGGCTCAAGGAGCCCATGAATTACATATTCAAGGCCACATGTGGAATATTGGCAAAATACTTGAAATATTTTTTTTATTCCATGTCAATTTTTCTCCCTATCATAGCATACCGACTTCAGTATAGAAAGGGGGGGAATTATTTTTTCTTTCTTACTTTGAAATTTATTTTTCTTACATTTTAAATTCTGACCTGTCTCCCTCCTTACCTTCTTCCCAATAAAGAAGGTGCCATTTGACAAAGATACACACACATATATACGTATAACACATACACACACACACACACACACACACACACACATATAGAA